>NC_137698.1:58328384-58360944 GCF_964034855.1 Anser brachyrhynchus | reverse complement strand
TAACAAACATTGCTGGCTTGATGTGCTGATCTCTTTAATGGTGATCTCCTGTGCCTTGAACAGATTTAATCTAGGAATTTAAAATCAAACAATTTCCTGTAATTCATAGGCATTTTAGACTTTCAAGTTGAACCTCAAAGTGTATGTGTGAAGCCCACCTCCCAGAGATTCAGTTGCTACTGTATGAACTCTGAATTGATGCAGGTTTGTGTTTGGTTTTTTTTTTTGCTTTGTTTTGTTTTGTTTTTTTAAATGGCTGTACTACCCATTGACTAAAAAGTCCAAGGTTCCTACAGCCCAGTGTTCTGCCTATCACTGAACAACACTGGGTGTCTGTGTTAACATGTAAGAAAACTGCAAGCATATATAAAATATCACCTAGATTTCTGATTTTTGGCTCAGTGATGCTTTGAGTTGGATGTGATAACCTTTTTTAATTAGTAATCTTTTATGGACTTTTCCGAGAAGATAGGCATTTTGAATCAAATTTTATTTTCAGTTGATGCCACATTTTGTACAAAACATTTTTTAGTATATGATTTCACGTTGTATACCAATGCTTGAACTTTATTTCATCTAGCTTTGTTATTTTCTATTTCTAAAGCAATGAACAGTTACTTGTTATTTATTCTTTTCATGATTCTACAGACTGCTTCAGTCCTTCTCAGGTGTCTCCCCTAACCTTCAAAGAGTTTCTGCACTGAAGGTTTCCTATAATGCTGGTCATCGTTGTTACCTTTCTTTGAATCCCTTCCAGCCCTATTACAACTTTTGCCGTAGGGTGAGATGAACAGGGGCAAATAGTATCCAAATGACTACCTGTAGTAGATTTGTATTGCAAATAAAATGCTGTTCTTTCTCTGATTTGCCTTTTTTGCTTTTCAAATTAGTACTAACATTCAATTTGCTTTTTTGCACTGCCAGTTCCAAGATACTGAATTGGGTACCCAAAAGAGAGAGAAATATACAGTTAGTGACCAACTATGAAATGTTTGGTTAAAACATTTCTTGGCATCACATAAAAAACTGTGCAGCAAAAGGCAGATTTCAAATGCTTTAGCCCTCAAGCCCTGTGTCCTTTTCCTGTAATTCTTTTCATCATTCACTCCCAAATGTGAAACTTCTGCCAAATGAAACAAGTTCTTATGAAAAACAGTCTGCTAAAAATAAATAAATAAATAGGCTTTAATTTTTACATGTCTATCCTCGAAAAATATTAAATTAAATTATAGAATTAGTCTTAAACATGTTATTACACCAAGCGGTAATTATGTTTACATAATTTACATTTAGGTTCTCTATACATTAGCAGTAACGTTTCTGATGTACTCCACTTCTACCATGCTTATGTAAAGCTTACATACTGTGATGAAGAACTTAAATGAAGTTATTAAAAATTATATAAAACCCCAAGATTTTAATAACAAATACTTGAGCTCATTTCTTGATCAATTCCCAGAATTACCTCAGCTCCCTCACATGTGATGTGCTAATCCATATCTTTTTTGAGCTAAATTACTGCTAATTCTTTTTTTCTCTTGAGGTTATAGGGAAAAATACTACTAATTTAAAGTGCGCAAATATGTACTTCTCATGATTCCTTTTGCTCAGCACTGTATCAGCAAAGAAAGGGACAAAAACAGAAGACTGACAAATTTGAAATACTCTTCCTTTTTCTTTTTTTTTAATACTAAAACTGTGTGGTCATGATAATTTCCCAACACAGTACAGTCCATATATTTTCATTCAACTCACAAATAATTGAAAAAGGCTGCCAAATTTCCCTGCAAATAAAATTCAAAATGTGGAAATCATGGGAAAAAAAATAGATGAATATAGCTTAAATCTCTATTCCTTTTGGTATAACACTGTATTTAGCAACTGTTTTATTTCTGTGTATTCTAAAATACACAAAATTCTGCAGCTTTTTATTAGGTGTGTTAAAATCCAACTGCTCTGTTCAATATTGAAGAATATCTAGAAATATCTTTATAGCTGAAAAGTACCTGATATCCTATATACAAAAGTGCAGCGAGTAAAGTATAGATACATAACTACTGCGGTTATTTCAAGCACTTAAGGTATTTATGTGTTTAGGGTTATTTAGGGTAATTGGGTAAAATTTCATTTCCTACATACTTCCAGGACACTTTCTAATCCAATGAAACCTAGCCAAATGAAAGAAACAGGGAAAAAAAATAACTACAATGAGTTTCACTTAAAAAAAGCAATAACTCATTTTTTTATCATTGAAATATGTGAAGATTAGCATCACCCCTTTTGATCAATGTTATGTTACCATCTTAATAATACTTTTCACTTGAACTGCTTTTTAAATGTATAACATCTGTGCCTTTTGGGAGTATCTGGAGTTTCAGCAGGAAAATTACTTCTGGCTGGAACCAGTAGGTAAAAAACAAGTTAAATAGCCTGGAGGTTTGATTTATATAAACACTAATGTTGTCACTCTAATTTCAAAGATACATTTTTGTGTTTCAATTCAGCTGCAAGATTTATACTGTGGTATAAACAGTTCTACTTTAGACTGGCACTTAGTAACCCTTACTTAGTGCAGTCTTCTGTTCTGTTTAGAAAAACTCACAGTTTCTATCTGATTGGTTGATAGGACTTGACAAAGATAAGGTTCTTTTCCTTCTCTGTTACCAACTCATCATTCATACTGAAGAGTATCCAGAATCCTCACTCATGATTAATTATTTTTCTCCAATACTAAAGTAAGCTGATATTATTTTGATAATTATCAGAGACCTTCAATAGCCATTCATAGGGAAAAAAAAAAAAAAAAAAAAAAAAAAAGAAAGAAAACTACCCAATTTCTACTTTTCCAAATTGTGGATTTTTAGAAAAGTTAAGCTAGATAGAGAGAGACTTCAAAGCCTTGCTACCAATGTTGTATATCAAAATTCTAGTTTTGAGTATGTGTCTCTGTTTAAAAAGGAAAGAGTATATTTTATGTACCCACTTAAGCACAAATTTTAAAAATAAAATTAATTTTTGTTTCATTTGTTAAAATTTAACCCGAGTTTTATTTTAGACACCTGCTATTACACTAAATTAAAAAAGCAAAGATAAAACATTTATGTCTTTGAAGTTCTAGTCCAAAATATACTAAAGGAAAATATATATGACCAACCTTTTTTGCACACATTTTTTTTTCATAATGGTGGGAACACTTAAAGAAATTAGAAGTAATTATATGTGTTTCCATTTCTGGTACAAAAACTGTTTCAAAACATTTTTTTTTCTCCTACTTTTATACAAAAAGGGAGAAAAAGTTCCAGATTTCTTTTCTACTTTCCATTCAAAAAGTTGTATCCTCTCCTATACTTTCTTAGACAAGTGCTGATAGACAATATTTTGAGTCCATTCTGTTTGAAATAAAACTGAAACACTGATAATATTTGTAAATATATTTAACAAGAATGGAATGGTTCAAGTTCCTTAAAAGTAACTTTCTCATCTTTCTTCATTACTTTAGTAACATGCCAGTGAAGCTGTACTGAGAACAATGTGGGTGAATAAGTGCAAAACAGTATATTTCTGATTCCATCAGTCAGCAAACTACGGTACTTATTAAACCAAAATATAGTGAGAGATTCTAAAACCAGGAAACCTAACATTAAAATCAGAGATCAAGATTAATTTACTTTGTACTTCACACAGCAATAAATATATGCAGTGAATTATTGAAGAAGGTGATGAAAATAGAATGTAAACAAACTCATGTTAATCCAAGATTTATTCATGGAAAATCAATAGATTTTGTAGAAAGTGTAGAATGGAAAGGGAAGATAGTGACACTAAAAAAAAATTTAAACAGTAAAGGATATTTTAGAGTTTGTTGAATTCTTGTGACAGCTATAGAATACATTGCTCTGAAAACAGATAAAGTGAACAAAAAAAAAAGGGGGAGGCAAAATTAAATATGCAGGTACTCTGTTTGCATGGGCAGATATGTATGCAATTATTTGACAGCTAGTTATAAGTAAGGTGCTAAGAAATCCATAAAACAATGGATTTCTTGGGAAAGCATTTGACCAGCAAATACTGTCCACAAAGCATTGGCAAGCCCAAAACGCAACTTGAATGCTATGAAAAAGCAGCTACTAAAAACGATGATCTGACTTTGGCTCCAGTTGCTGGAATCTGGAAACGTGGAAAAAAAAAAAAAAATCACTCTATATTTTCTTCCATACACTCTTCCTGTAAGCAGTTTTTGTAGGGAAGGTAGAAAACTGAAAAAGGATAACAGAAGGCTGCCCAGAAAAGCCTTATTTTCAGATGAGTCTTGCACCGTGATAGTGCTTTCAATTAGTGAAGGAAAAAAGGCTTTTTGCACCAGTCTGCCTTGCACTCTTCTGTCTCCTTGCATGTGTCCAAGACTCTTTTTCTGCTGTGGAAACCTTAAGAGAAAGTGGACAATGGGAACACATGCTTCATTAATATTATCAGATCAATGGCCTTTTCAGTACAAAGGGAGTCATAAGTAACAGGGAACATGATAAACAAAACACGCCAAGACACCAGACTGATAGAGAAGTGACAAAAGCAATAGAAAAGCCCAGAACTCTGCAGCAACTAGCTGGCTTTACTGTTAAGAAAATCCAGGCATAATTCTGGGGAGGGTCAGCCTGTACTTTGATAGGAAGGGGAACACAAAATGAACACAAATACTAGGGAAATTTCAGAGGGGCCTGTGGGACTGTGCAAAACTTACTGAGAAATGTCCAGTATTGAAGAAACTGAGTGAATGAATTCAGGGCCAGTAACTGGAGGCAGATGGGGGTTGACAGGGTTGGTGCATCTGTGCCAGCAACTGGTGTGGGACTGCAGGTCCCATGGCCTCTGTGCCTGATGCCAGCAACTATTATAATTTATATAATTATATAAAATTATATCTGATCTGATCATGAGTCCTTGGATTGTTCTGTGGGGTTAAGGACAATTATGCACAGAAAATATTTATTAGTAGTGACTGCAAATAATTTTTCAGCTTTAGCAGCTAAAGAGAAGCAGATGGAATTTTTAATCATAGATACCCACCTTGCAAAGTTAGGTAGTCTATAGAAAGACCTCAAGGAAACTAAAACTGGCTAATTAAATGATTTCTATGTCTTTTCAAAATGTTTTTGAAAGGAATATTCATGTAAAATATAGATCTGTAACATGTTTATTTAGCAAATAATTTACAAACTAAAAATAATGAAACTATGAATTGCTGGATAATTTTATTGTATATGTCCTCTACAATTCTGTGACATTGTTTGTGAAATATTGATATTAAAGAGATTTACAACAGTACTGTGTTGGATTTTAGAAAGTTATAATAATAGTTTAAGCGTGGTTTGTGTGTTTGTTTTTTTTTTTCAAAGATTTTGTCTTAACTGTGGGATTTATCTGCAAGTATAATTTGGGAGGATGGATGATGTTAATATTTGAACACTGGATTAGGTCACAGGAGAGTTTTTTCTTAACTTTTCCAGAGATCTTCAGTGTGACCTTAGACAAAATACTGAATCTCACAGCTTCAGTTCTTTTCTTTATCTGGCTAAAAAAAAAAAAAAAAATTTTTTTTTTGATCTGCAACCCTTATAGCTCTCAGCATTTAACGTATGAACAGCTTTACTGAAATAATTTCAAAACATTTTAATTATTTATTATGCTTACCTCTATTTCTTTGGTATCATGAACAGACTTTCAGTGGATTGTGTATTGTATGCAATTATAAAGTAAAATATTAAGATAAATCTTGTCATTCACTTTTCTGGAAAAAAACACTCTCCCTTTGAATGCTTCACTCTATACACTTACACAAAATAAAAGCTGGAAGTACAGCACTGCCTGAAGACTTGCAAATCATATGTAAAGGGCAACAGAGTCATAAAACAAGTTTACAACTTGCCAAGTACTGCTTACAAGAAATAGTCTGCTGTTTGCGCTAGTTTGTCTTTGTACACACAGTGGTCATTGAATTGCAGGGAGAAAGAAATGACTGTTTGGACTACATTTGCAGTCAGTCCTAGTATACATGCAATTTTTTTCATACATGTAGGTTTTTTTGTTGTTTTTTTGTTTGTTTGTTTGTTTTGTTTTTTGGTTTTGTATATTTAGCATATTATATGTTCAGTACAGGTAAATGTTTTCTGCAATCTAAAAAACAAGCAAACAAATAGTGTTATATCACTACTGCCATCCATCATTTTATCAAAGGTTAGTATTTTTCCTTTTTGTATCCATCGTTTTTAAATCACTTAGGATTTTCCTATCAAAATGGGGTTTTTGACCTGTGTACAGCATTTTCCGAGAAAACTTTTTAGATCCAGAAAATGATAACAATAATTCATCATCCACATAGAAATATATAATGTTCAGCAGCTAAGAACAGCATATCTGGATTAAGGCTGAAGGTTGAAAAAATGTTTACTGTGGATTTTTTCTATTTATAACTATAGGGTATATGCTCTTGTTTTATTTTCATGACATGATTTATCAATAAAAAGTAGTAATCTTTTACATTAAAAAAAAAAAAAGTAAGGTTAATTGGTAACCTTTGCTGTATCTCTCAAACAAAATTGACAATTTCATTCAGAAGAACACCACATTTTCTCATCTTCTTTATAAATTAGCAAAATATTTGTTTGAAGTCAGTGAGTATGTAACCACCTCAAAGTTAAGTATATGTTTAAGCATGGTCTTAACTTGCAGTAGAGTTTAGCATTTAAATAAGTATTTTCTTGGATTTGGGAACTAAAATACACATAGTTCATAGAATGAACTGAAATTAATGACGAATATAATTATATATACACACAAGCATGCATATAAGGTATATACATACATACAAATATATATAGAGAGAGAGGCACACACTCATATATCAATGTGTATGAATTAAGTTGAATGGTAGGCCTGAGTGTCCAAAAGTCTTAGTTACAGCTGTTTTGCAAACTATTGTACAAACACAAATCCACATAATAAAATGGATATCAGTCTGAAAATGAACATTTTATTTCAATTTATTTTACACCATACCAGTTAAAAGTCATTCACTTACTATTGTTTCTTCCTAAAAGTTAAGCTTTAACCCTGAAAAAAAAAAATATATATATATATAAAATTCTGTATTAATACTTTGATTGAGAGCTCCCACAGAGTGTAGCTGAAGTGAGAACAAGTAGGTTTTGTAAAAATAGGATTTGATATGAATAAATAAAAGTAATTTCCAGGTAACTTGAATTAATTACTATATTTTAACACTGAGATTATACTTATGGTCACAGTATATAAAAGATACTTAACTGTGTATATGAATCAACATTTAGAATAACAAAACATAGGAAACTTTCCTACAGAGAGGGATATCGTGCCCTACTGTTATAATCATGAGCACAGTATGTGTGTCTCATTGCATCAACAAAATTTAACATACTATAAAACCCCACGGAGCAGAAATAATAAGCTTGAGAGAGAATGTAAATGATGAACATTAAATACTTTCAATTTTATAAAGAGGATATTGAAGTGCAACACAATCACATATACAAAGAGCAGAAAGATGTACAGATAAAAGCATTATATAGTCATCTGAATACTATTTTTGCTGTTATTTTTATCACTTTATTAACAACATGATGACTGAAAAGCAATTTAACAATCCAGGTTGCAGAAGATCTTACCAGCTCAAATTGTACATCGCTTATAAAAAACTTGCATGAAGAATGTTTAAATTAGACTGTGTATGATATGAAAGGAAGTCAGAATAAGTTAATATATCCAATTCTATATCCAATATATATCCAATATATCCGTCCCAGGTCCTGCACCTGGGATAGGGCAACCCTGGCTATACATACAGACTGGGCAACGAGACGCTAGAGAGCAGCCCCGCAGAGAGGGATCTGGGGGTTGTGGTTAACAGCAAGCTGAATCTGAGCCAGCAGTGTGCCCTGGCAGCCAGGAGGGCCAACTGTAACCTGGGATGCATCAAGTACGGCATTGCTAGTCGGTCGAGGGAAGTGATTGTCTCGCTCTACTCTGCGCTGGTGTGGCCTCACCTCGAGTACTGTGTGCAGTTCTGGGCACCACAATACAAGAAGGACATTATACTGATGGAGAGCATCCAGAGGAGGGCGACAAAGATGGTGAAGGGCCTAGAGGGGAAGACATATGAGGAGCGGCTGAGGTCACTGGGCCTGTTCAGCCTGGAGAAGAGGAGGCTGAGGGGGGACCTCATCGCAGTCTACAACTTCCTCACGAGAGGGAGTGGAGAAGCAGGTGACCTATTCTCCGTTATCACCAGTGATAGAACCCACGGGAATGGTGTTAAGCTGAGGCAGGGGACGTTTAGGCTGGACATCAGGAAGAGGTTCTTCACCAAGAGGGTGGTCGCACACTGGAACAGGCTCCCCAGTGAAGTAGTCACTGCACGAAGCCTGTCTGAATTTAAGAAGCGATTGGACTGTGCACTTAGGCATATGGTCTGAATTTTTGGGTAGACCTGTGCAGTGCCAGGAGTTGGACTTGATGATCCATATGGGTCCCTTCCAACTCGGGATATTCTATGATTTTGTGATTCTATGATTCTTTTGTAGCTACATAAAATGACGTTCTGAGCCTACCTCTGCATTTTGAGTCCCAATGCTAGGTTCAATATCATATCTGTCGAACATGCACTGTTTCATGACAGAAATTTACTAAAGGTGGTGTTTAGAATGGAGCAGTTTCTATGATCAAGGAAAAAATGAATGTGAGCACTTGTGTGTGTGTGTGTTTTAGAGCATTCTCAATGTAGATGGTCACAGCCTACTTCCATATATTTGATTTGCCTTGCTGCAGTGGGTTGCAACTGTACTAGCAAGTATGTACCAATCCATCTGCTCACTCACTTTCCCACAGTGGGATGGGGGAGAGAATTGGAAGTCTCTTCACTTGAGACAAAGCCAGTTTAATAAGCAAAGCTGCATGCACAAGCAAGACAGAATAAGAAAGCCTTACATGGTTTCAAATCAGCAGGGAGACCTCCAGCTACTTCCTGGAAAGCAGGACCCCTGCCTGTGCAATGGTCACCTGGAAATGCAAATACCATAACCATGAATGTCCCTGCTTCTCCCTCCTTTCCCTGAGCTTCTATTACTGAGCATGACATCATGCAGACAACAGTAAGTTGGGGGTAAGTGTTGATCTGCTGGAGGATGGGAAGGCCCTGCAGAGGGACCTGGACAGGTTGGATTGATGGGCAGAGGCCAATAAGATGAGGTTCAAAATGATTAAGTGTCAGGTCCAGCACTTTGGCCACAACAACTGTATGCAACGCTACAGGTTTGGGGCAGAGTGGCTCAAAAGCTGTGCAGAGGAAAGGGATCTGGGGGTGCTGATTGATGCTCACCTGAACATGAGCTGGCAGTGTGCCCAGGTGACCAAGAAGGCCAACAGCATCCTGGCTTGTATCAGGAATAGTGTAGCCAGCAGCACCAGGGAGGGGATCATCCCCTTGTATTCTGCTCTGGTGAGGCCACACCTCGAGTACTGTGTTCAGTTTTGGGCCTCTCAGTACAAGAAGGACATCGAGGCCCTGGAATGTGTCCAGAGAAGGGCTACGAAGCTGGTGAAGTGCCTGGAGCACAAGTCCTGTGAGGAGTGGCTGAGGGAACTGGGGTAGTTTAGTCTGGAGAAGTGAAGTTTATCCAAAAGGAATGCAGTTCATGTTCTTCAATAATTCAAGGCAAGAATCAAAGCAGATACCAGAGCACAGCTTCTAGAGGCATTTAATACGTTGCCAGCAGTTGTCACAGCAGAGCACAAATGGACCATGAATCTCGGCTGAAGTGATGATGTGCTTAGTGATGATGAGGAGGAGGATGCTCAGGGGAGACCTTATTGCTCTCTACAACTACCTGAAAGGAAGCTGTGGTGAGCTGGGGTTTGGCCTTTTCTCACAGATAACTAGTGATAGGACTAGAGGGAATGGCCTCAAGTTGTGCCAGGGGAGGTTTAGGTTGGAAATTAGGAGAAATTTCTTCTCAGAAAGAGTAGTCAGGCATTGGAACGGGTTGCCCAGGGAAGTGGTGGAGTCACTGTCCCTGGGGGTGTTTAAGGAGAGGCTGGACCTGGTGCTTAGGGACATGGTTTAGTGGGTGACATTGGTGGCAGGGGGATGGTTGGACCAGATGATCTTGGAGGTCTCTTCCAACCTTATTCTATGATTCTGTGATTCTATAAGATATGGAATATACCTTTTGTCAATTCAGGTCAGCTGTCCCAGCTTTGTCTCCTCCCATTTTCATGTGCATCTCAAGCCTCCTTGCTGGGGCTGGGGCAGAATAATGGGGAGCAGAGTTGGAAAAAAGAGAAAACCTTGATGCTGTGCAGCAGCAGCCAAAACACTGGTATGTTATCAACACTGATATACCCACAAATCCGAAACACAAGAACATTCAGGTTGCTATGAAAAATGTAACTGCATTCCAGACAGTCTCTGTACACCAGAGTCTGGATCACAAAGTTTGGACCTTCCTAGAAATCCTCCACATCACATTCTACGGGAAATATGGTACTTGTTATGTATTTGGAATTCCTGGAGTCCACATCCACTCACAGATCATCTTGGTAGACTGGATTTCTGAGAAATATAGAGATTTTCCATAAGATGACTTATTCAGGAAAAATATATGTAAAGCCAAAACATTCAAGTGAGGTAAGGGTACTGCCACATATCACAATCAGTGAAAGACATGGCTCTACTAATCTGTACACCGATCAACAGAAATGGTTGGCAGATGGAGTATACTTGCTCAAGTTAAAATGCACATCCTTTTTAAGTATAAGTGATTCTTTTTCTTCTCCTCTAAAAATGATGATTCAAATTCTATAGGCCATAGAATATATACCTGTGTATAAAAATATGCGTATATATATAATATTGAGTACACACATTTAGTGTATTATTCATGTTGTATGTTGTTTGTGGGAAAGAATGGGTAAAGTAGCTTTCTAGAGAATTAACACTGAAAAAAATCTGTTTTTTTTTTTATATCAATTTTTGTACATTGCTGTAAATCAGAATAATGTTTTACTTTTTTCAAAGTAATTCTATCTGTTCATTTTTTGTATGTCTTCAGTTAAGGCATATTTTCTTTATCTAAATTTTGTTTAGATACTATAATGCAATTTTCAAATACTTCAGATAATAGGGGAAATAATGCAGAATTTATTATTTCATTTCATTTATTTTATTTTTGTCTGGCTTTATCCTTGTAGTACTAGAAACCAACATCATGGATCTTGAGCTATTTCCAAGAAGAGGAGTATTTTAACATAGCTGTGTGATCAGGAGAAGTTGCAGGTTTTAAGATCCTTGAAAATTCATCATTAATCATCAGTTCTAATTTTTTTTGTTTCAGTGCAGCATATAATTTATTTTAAAAGACATTGAAAATTTTAATTCTACAGCATATTATAAGCTTACTTTCTAAATAACAACCATTCTTAAGTTTCTTTTATACATGTCTTTATGTACAGAAGTACATATTAAACGTCAGTATCAAAAGCAGGAGTCTTGTATTATCTCATGGAAGTTTGGATATTTCTTCAGAGGTAATTTTCAATTTCTTGGTGATTACATTTTGCAACAGCAGATTTTATGCTGTGCTTGTCTGAAGACAGTGTTAATTTTGCTAAAGACAGGGATAAAAAGCTTGATTTTTCATCTTTTATTCTGATAATTCTGTGTTTTGGCCCAAAGTTGAACTTTGGCCACAAAAATATATGTCTTTGCTGGTATATTAGAGTTCCTGACTGATATGATTCCTGAAATTGAGTTTCTGTAGCTTTATTGATCAGAAATTAGTCCAATTTTTGCAACACTTCCAGTAGACGTAGATGTCTCATACGACTTCATAAACACCAGCTCCCCTTTTCTTGGGCAGTACAGAGAAATGTATTTAAATATTTTATGTGGTGTTACAATTTCTCCACTAAATTGAAGAATAGCCTTAAGCATATGCCTAAACATATTGTCATCTTTGCAGTAGCTTTCATCACTTTCTTACACATTAAGATGAACATAAATGGGTCTTTTGGGGATGCACTCCAAAGTCCTCCATGTTTCATCTCTGAACCTGTGTAGTGTAGGAAACACATGAAAACCATGCATATAAAGTAACAAAAAATGATGGACACGATTAATATATTTTAATCTTGAAGTGAGAAGGAAAACAGATAACACATTACAAATCTAGTTTGAACTGAAATGAAAAAAATATTTTCTCTGCAACAATTTGTTCGGGTGCTTAGCTACTTGGTTTCATCCATCTATTTCCTGTAAACCCATTTGTGTGTTAAATGCAGTATATTGGATCAAGGATAATCTCTCATAATATTCATGGTCTGCAAGGGTTCATTCATAAAGTACATTGTGGTGAAGAACTCAGATGAAATACTCTATTTTTGGTTCTGATATGATCTGATTCTACAGGAAATATGCCTTAGAGCTTAGAGGAGGCTTAAGTGTATAAATGGATCCCTATTACTTTTTTGTTTGTTGAGAAAAAGGAACAAAACTGTTTCTTATGAGGCTGCTTTAAGTTTTATCCAGAACAAAGTACTGCTGCCACCAAGTTTGGTTTACAAAAAAAAAAAAAAAAAAAAAAAAAAAGGAAGATTTTACACATCAATGTTTCAGATATTTACTAATTTCACTGGGAAATTTCCAGTCCTCTCTAATCTTCAATCCTCTTTCTACATTTCTTTCTTAATTCCTTCACCTTCCTTTTGACTATGAAGAACAATATGTCCACACAGCATAACTATCAGTAAAACAGCAAATATTCTTTCCAGACTCACATTCAAAGAAAACAAAAAAGAGAAGGAGATGATAAAAAGCTAATGAATTTAATTTTCTTTCCTCTGTCAAGGAGGTGATGTAATGCTCTCTTATTGATGGGTTATATGAGATAATTTTTCTGTATACAGACACCTGCATATCTAGAACCTCACAAGACACCTGGTCCAGAAAGAACAGTTCCTTCTTTAATTTGTTCAAAAATCTACATATTTTTGAAGAAGTTCTCTTCTATGTTTTTCTGAATTGCCAAACAACACAATATGATTAAGATTTTTCTCTTTCTTTTCATATACCCCTCATTTTCTCCTGTTATTCTCATTCCTACATGCTTTTTCACCCAAAATGTTCTCCTTTCCTACTTTCCCTATATCCTTAATAAAAAAAAAAAAAATCTGTGCACTATCCCATTATTTCAGACACTTTTATTCAATACTTTTATTTCTCTATTTTAATCAAATTTTCTTGTCCCTTGCTTATTTGCTTCCCTGACTGTCAGCTGTAAAACCAAGCCCAGGTTCAGCTGTAAACCAAGTTCAGTTGAACAAAAATCACATCCTCTTCTATTAAAAAAACAACTACTTTATTACATAATCAAACTTTTCTTGTGAAACTTTAAAAACTTGCTGAGGCAACAGATAGTTGTTGCTGACTACTGAAAGGACAAATCTTGCCCTCTGTTGTGTTAAGTATGTGAAAGTAGTTATTGATAATCAAAGTTCACCCTAGTGAATGTTCAAATGAAAAGAAACTGGTCCACAGATACTTTTGAAAAATACCCTGCAAATAAAAACACTAATGTATTTGCCACTAGCACCTTGGAGAGAATTTGTTTAACACCAGAAGTTTAATGACTACCTTGTTCTAAGAAAGTATTGTGGACTGATGCTTTGAAACTGGCTTCATAATCGGTCAGGACACATTTGAAGAGGATTTTATTTACAAGGTTTAACCATCAGTCTTGGCTTAAATCTGTAATCTCTGGTGGGTTGGTCATTTCTCCAGCAAAGAATTTCAGCACCAGCTGTTCAACGTTTGCCAAAGCTCTGTAAATTGATTGATCTCTCACAGTTCACACCCTCAGGACATAGTTGGTCTATTGGTTCCTATATGTGACAATAAACGGATAAATCATGTCTTGGTTTCACACATTTTGGCATCCCAGCATGCACTGGAAGAAGAACAAGTGAAAGAATCTGGTTATTTATTAAAAAATAAATAAACAAAAAAAAATCCTGCAGATATTGACAATATCACTAACATTTTCAAAAAAAAAAAAATGAGCAGCTTTGAATTCCTAATTCCTGAAGTGTAGAAAAAATATAATGTATTTTCTTACTATTTAACTTATCTTTGCCATATGAAATAAAAATTTATGTAGGATTCTTCCATTCTTGGTAGCACAAATGTTTTACGGAGCTAAAAGTGTTTTACATCCCTAAACCTTTCATTAAAAATCATCAGCAAAGTTAATAAGACGACTGTATTTCCCCATAGTTAGAAACTGTTTGTTAACTTCTTCAACGTCAGAGAATTTTACCAGATGGCTTGGTTAGAGACAACAACAATTTTTGAATGGTTTCAGATATATTGGGAAGAGTATTACTCAGAATGTTCTTGCAGTCCATCTTCCTCAAATAGAATTTATAGTTTCTGAAAAAGTTCTTTTTCTTTCTAAAATCATTTTCTGAGTGTTTTTTTTTTAATAAAGGTTTATATTAAAAATTTCAGTAGTATTTTTCAATCTATCTGAAATAAAAAGTCACATAATATATTTCTGTGTTTCCAAAACAAACAATCAAACAACAAAAAAGAATAAAAGAACAAAACCTTTCAGAGAAAGAATTCTATGTAGCACCAAAAGGGGGAAAAAAGAAAAAAAAAAAAAAAAACCTTCTTGAGGAAAGTGTAGAAGATGTAAACTTTAGAACGGGTAATGATACATTGCCATATGGTCAAAATTAGCTAGGAATGAGATAAAAATCAGCTAGACCAGATTAAAAAGAGGAAGCATTCCTTTCAGTGATCTGAAAATGCTAGGGCATGGAAAGGGCTTTACTTGATACCATTAAAAGAATCTTGTTTTCCTTCAGTCTCTCAAAGGAGAGAAAGCATAACAAAAGATTTAACAGTTTTCTAAATTGTGAATGTTAATGAAATAAAGATAACACAGCTGTTGCCATCAGATTAATGTCACATTAGTTCCAATTATGTGGAAATATCTAAACAAAGAACTGAAGATGATAGCCAATAGATTCAGCAGATTCCTGTTTATCAACTAGCTAATACATATATTTTTGACTCAGATTGTTCAGATACAAGGAAAAAAGAAAGATAAAATGTAAGAACACTTCTAAGTCACCATTACACGTTTAGACTCAATCCATTGCTACTGACATAGATAGCCAAATGTAGTGACAGGAAAATATTGTCTAAGAAAAGGAAACTAGCTCTCTCCTCTTTCCAGAGGACTGCAACATCTAATAGTGAAGCTCTAGACAAACATTTTTGAAAGGCAAGCTAGAGAACAGATGCTTAAAGGTCCTTTCAGCTTCCTGTTCCCTTGAAAAGCTTTTGCCATCCTCATACATTGCAATTGAATGTCAGAGATCTCTGAAGGGAAACATTTTTTTTAATACTTAAACCAAAGTTTCACAGTTCCCTTTCTGCAGAAGGCTGAATCCTTGAATCAGCATATCTTGCCTTAATCTATTATGCTTATTTTCAGGTGGAAGAGAAAAAGAACATGAATAGGGGAAAGGAATGACCTAAATTAAGGCAGAATGTTTTTAAAGTTGACTAGCTACATAGAAAATTTTGTCTGGAAGGATTTTAAGTGGGAAAAAAGAAGACTTACAGTCAGGTGTGCTTAGGTAGAACATATTTTCAATCCAGATGAGTGATTTAGAAAGATTAAAGAGAGACCTGAAATAGATGATAGTACTTTTAAAACATGCTTCTTATTCAAAGATTGCTTTCATAAGAGGAGTATTATCAACCACAATTTTTATTTCAGTTACAATATCTTTTCAACATGGATATGAGCACAAAGATCAGTGTTTACTGGTAGGAGAGGAAATGATTACAACTAAAGCTGATGTGTTGGGTTGAAATGACTGATTTGCAAGCTAATGCAAAAGACAACTGAATAAAAGTCTGTTATACTAGGAATAATTTTTTTATTTTTTTATTTTGTTTACCCTAAAGGTAAGTAAATGGCTGAGTTTCAAGGTCAAGGTGTTCTGTTTAAAAATTAATATATAAATGCATTCAGAAATCAGTTCTATATATGAATGGAAGCTTACCTTTTAAATTGTGCTTGCACAAATTCAATTGCAAGATTATTATACTTTATTTGTGCTAGTGTAACCAGCTGTTCCAACACTTAATACTGTTTCAAAAGCCAAGTCTGACACTTTGCTGCTTCAGCATCTCTAAACCGTGTTCTCTGAAGGAGTTTCCTTAAGTGCCTTCTCATAAAACTTAATTACAATTTAAAAGGAAGGCAAGGGCCTCTCTACCTACCGTCTAAACTGTTGACTTAAAAATAATTATCATGGTGTGGCTAATATTAAGTATTCCAAAATAGGAAATCACCAGGATTTCACTTTTCTAAGCATCACTGCATTCTCTCAGAGACAACAATGTGCAAATACTTTGATCAGCACTCTAGCAAAACATTTTTTTCTGAATACTGTTACCCCAATAGTCATTGCAATGAGGAAAAGAAAGATGATGCAAGAAGCAATTTTTGATCCAAATTCTTGGCTCCTCTCGTGTCCTTGTGATAGACAACAGTGATTCTTTCTGTGAAAGGGAGATTCTTCATCTTTACAGAAGCTATTCATCTGGTGATAGGTAGGGAAAAATACTACAGATGTGTTTAAGACTGCAGAATTGCACCTGTAAGTGAAAGAAAAAGAGTGTTAGGAGCTAGGGAACAGACAGAAAACACAGCCAAAACTAGTGGATATGAAAAAAAGAACAGCTGTACCAAGGAGAAACAAATAGATGCAGAGCTAGAGAAGAAGATAGACATAATTCTGTAAAAGGATTTGGGATAAATTTGGGTGGCAGAGAGCATACCTACTGTTTATTGCAAATAACTAGTTCTCACTTTATTTGAATCATCCCTGAAAATTATTACCCATCCTTTATTTTAAGAAATATTGCTTATTTATATTGCTTGTCAAATGAAAAAAGAAGACAAAAATCAAACAAACTCTCACAGAGGAGCATTAAACAACACTGTTGTCAATTAAATCTAATTTTCAGTATAGAACTAAGCATGAAGAAAACCATACTTCGGGCCAGAAAAAAAAAAAAAAGTGGCAAAGAGATACTTCTTTTTTTTTTGAGGAGTCTAAAAGTGCAAATACAGCATGAATTTAAGATATTTTACATGTTACCATAATCTTGGTTTTTATTTGTAACTAAGGTAAGTTAATAGCATGCAAAAAGGAAAGATCAATGCTAATTGATGATTAAGCGAGGAACAGGCACAGGCATCAGTACTTTTGGAGAAAATGTTCAGTGAGTGCAGTGAATATAGAAACATTACCCAAGTATTCAGGAAAGCAATAAAGAAAGCCAAAGCTCAGTAGGACTTGGAAATGAGGAAGAGAGATGAAAGGCCAAAAGAAGGCTTCTACAGATACAGATGAAGCAAAGATAAACCTGAGGAAAACGAGATTCTGATGCAAAAAGAGGTGGGAGAACTAGCAACAAGGGACCCAGAAAAGGGTGGGGTATTCCATTTTCTTTGCTTTTGTCCTTAGCAACAATGGTTGTTTCTCAGACCACACAGGATTATGTTGATTAGAGGCAGTCGCTGAAGGACTGTAGTACTGTACATTATACCTATTTTCATAAAGAATAAGAAAATAACTCTAAATTAGCCTTTGTAAAACTAAGTTCTTAATACTTTGATACTAAGAAATTTGAAAATACAGATGCAAAATACTTGCAACAGAACCATTAAAAAGTGTGTCACATTTCTTCTGGTCATTCACAATGCCAATGTTTTCCAGCACTGATCGATAACTGTACTGATTGAGTTTTGTTATGATAAACATGAGAGAAACACCAGAACTATCTTACCTGTTCTTTCAGCTGAAAACCAAGAAACTATTTTAAATGGAATCTTCTTCTTCTGTGGTTTCACACCATTGAAATATCTAAATATTTAGGATCATCAGTTTATATGCAACAAGTAAAAGAAGAAAGGCGTGTATGTGGATTTTATGTTACTATGCTAGTGTTCTTTCTTTCACAAGTATCTTTGCTTCTGCTGTGAAAAAAAAAAATGGTTGACTTGACTCATGAGAAAACATCATAAGCTTCTTGTCCTCACTTTGCATTCTGCCTGTAGAAAGATGATACATACAAAATCATACAGGACTTCCATAGACTCTGTCATTTAAACCTTCTCTAAAATTTGTATCAGGCTATGTGATTCAGTGTCATGTTTTCAGCTGGGATGGTGTTAATTTTCTTCTTAGCATCAGGTATGGTGCTGTGTTTTGGACTTAGAACGGGAATAATGCTGATAACACACCAATGTTTTAGTTGTTGCAGAGCAGTGCTTACATGGAGACAAGGACTTAGCTTCTCATACTGCACAAGGAGCTGGAAGGGTGTCCCCAGCCAGGACAGCTGACGCAAACTGGCCAAAGAGATATTCCTAACTGTATGACATCATGCTGAACAATAAAACTGGGGTGTGGGGGGGTGGGGGGTACATAGCTCAGGGACTGGCTGGGCATCAGTCAGTTAGTAGTGAACAATTACATCGTGCATCACTTGCTTTGTTTATTGTTTTTGTTGTTGCTGTCATCCATCTGTCCCTCACTCCTTCCCCCCCTCCTCCCCCCCTTCTTACTAAAAAAAAAAAACGTCCTTTTCTCAACCTACAAGTTCTTACATTTTCTTTTCAAGTTTCTCCTCCAAACTACCTTGGGGATGTGAACGAACAGTTGTCTGATGTTTAGCTGCCTGTTGGGTTAAGCCAAAAAATCAAGTACATTTTTGTTTTGAACCAGCACATTATAAAAATGATCTCTTTTAAGCAATACAAATTATTCTGGAGCTTATATTTGGCTACACAAAATCCTGTCAATATAAACTTCTTATAATACTGAAACACTGATTTTTTTTTCAAGTATGTCATTAATACAAATTAAAAATAAAAAAAAATATATATATTTTTTTGAAATATTTGGTGTTCTGAAACTATAGTAAATGCTTGAAATGCATCTATTTTCCAGCTGCTGTACTTGCTTTTGGTATTTATATTTGAAATATTTCTCACAGGTAAATCTTGAACCTGTTACCAGTGGAACCTAAAGTTTTAACCTTGGACATCTACTGCAAATATGTTCTACAGTTACTTGTTCTCATAGTATATTGGGTATTTTGTAATAAATATATTAAACTTACTAGCATTCATTCTTTAAATTTGATTGGTTCAGTTGTTTTTACACACAAGCTATAATATACAGAGATGCTTAGAAAGTTCATGAATTTACTTTTTTCTTTTGTACTCATTTCTATGTGCATTATTATTTGTAGTAGGGCCCAGTCTTGCAAAAGGTAATGTAAGTTATTACCTTTACATACAGGTTACAGTTATATTCATTAGGACTTTCATAATCTTAAAGTTCATATGCAGACATATATCTTACTGCATTACAGAATCACAGAATCATCCAGGTTGGAAGAGATCTCCAAGATCACCTAGTCCAACCTCTGACCTAATACTAACAAGTCCTTCACTAAACCATATCACTAAGCTCAACATCTAAACATCTCTTAAAGACCTCCAGGGATGGTGACTCAACCACTTCCCTAGGCAGCCCATGCCAATGCCTAACAACCCTTTCAGTAAAGAAGTTCTTCTTAATATCCAACCTAAACCTCCCCTTTAGGGCAACTTTAGGCGCAAATTTAGCCCATTCCCCCTCATTCTATCACCAGGCACGTGGGAGAATAGACCAATCCCCACCTTGCTACAGTATTTTAAATTCTAATAAGTGTGTTTTTTTGCAAACATCTGTCAGATTCAGTCCTACTATCTCCAAAGTCAGAATAATCTCCCAGTGGGTTTAATCACTTAATCCATCCTTACAGACAAAAAAGAAAAGAAAAAAAAATCTTTATGTTACCATAAATACATTTTATTTGACGTGGCAATCAGTAAGGAAGAATATATTTACAATGGTCTAAACTGTCCTCCAGCTCAGATATGATTATACTAATTCATGACCAAGGAAAGCTCAAAGTAACCTTTGAATAACATTACTGTTATAAGTTAAAATTTCTAACTTGTTTTGAAGTTTTCCAAAATTTTCATGACAATGATAACATATCTATCATTTATTCATTCACTTGTGTTTTAGCTTAATTTATCTGTCTTGAAAGGTATCTGAAATACTATAAAACAGTAATTATTTTATACCATTTAAACTATAAAAGTTGGCAATATTCTAAATATTTTCTCAGGACTTGGAGTAATCTCCAATGAAAATGAGTATCTAGGCCTCCTAAACAGGCAAGCAAAAAAATCATACAGCAACTAGATAGAATTGTTTCTTTGCTTCTTACATCTTAAGCAGAAATTGAATTGAAAGCTTCTACCTTAGATGATACAAGATACCCTGGAGGACATAGCAAAGATTGTACTAGGCACTGTAAATACCCAAAATAATTCTTTATGGTATTCTTATTGCCTCCACTAGGAAAAAAAAAATGGAAATAGCAATTGTTTAGAGGTCAGTATATGAGTATACAATTCCAACACCTAACCCACCACTTTACCTTATACATATCAGAAATATTTAAGTTTTACATGTATAGCAAGCAAAACTTTTTTCTTCCAATACTGAGCACAGCTATCTTTCTGCAGTGTTGTATATGATGCTTTATTCTGGAAAACTGTTCAATGTCTTCCATCAGGAGTAAAAGGTTCATTTCCCACTGAAATCACTTTTCAGAATCCAATGTATTGCAATATTTTTTCCCTAATATTCATTAAAACACAACTAGAAGAATACACCTAACCCATCATCTGGAAATTGTTTGGAATATTCTATTACTTACAAATTAGTTTTGGCAATGAATTAAGATAATACCACTGTATTCCACTGAGGAGTATTCAGTGTGAGTTTTAACACAATTTTTAATAACTATTTGCAGTGAAGACTGTCAAGGTCACATAGGTTCTACATACTATAGATGTTTGCTCATCATATTTCATGACACAGGGCATTAATCAAGCTAGGCAGTGTATTCTCAGCCCATTCAATATGGCTTCAAAGTAAATGAAGCTCAGTTGTGTTTTTTTTTGTAAAGGACTCGTGGTCTTAAATGCAAGTGAACAATAGATTTATTTTTTTTTCTAACTAGTTACTGTATGACATTGTTAGGCAACTTACCACTAATTCATCCATCCATTTTCATTATGAATTATGTGAGTTAAGGAATGCAGATATCTCCATTTAGAACTGCAAACTAGGGAAGTTCTAGTAACTTCATAATAACCACTAAAAAGACAAAGAAATATTTTTTAATATTTTACTGAAATGCCCTTGCTTAGTTTAAATCTTTTCAAATGGTTAGGGTCTCATCAAATAAGTGTAAACAAATCTGTTGAAACATATTCGTATGAAAAAAAAATGCAAAAGCAAATAAAAGAAGGAATAAAATTCCTTCAAGTATAAGTTTTATAAAATATTTAGAAAAACAAAACAACATTTACATGTAGCCAGCTCTCTGATGTCACAAGACAAATTACCACAACAGCAAATAGTGACATTTTAATTACAGCAAGTGATCATTGTTTACCTCTGTTTACTCCATGACCCACCAAATATTGCCTATCATACTAGCTAACCAGTAACTAGCATTTAGAAAATATAAATGTGCTGTAATTTCTAACTAAGCTGTATCTGTTGTAATTTGTATTTCTAATGCAAAAATACTACCTCAGTATCTCTCCTCTTTTTATAAATGTAATTTATAACTAACTATGCAGGTAAGCAGTTTTATTAAACAGGAACAGCTATGTTTCTGAACTCAAAACCAAAACAAAATAGATACACTGATATGTGGATATAGCTAAAATATTTAATTCTTTTGTAGACAATGCAAAGTGCTGTTACACACATAAATTAATATTTTACAGAAGAATGTGAGCAACATTATCACCAAAAGGACAACAGTTTTCCACACAGAAGGCATCCAAGTAACAGAAAGCTAGAAAACAAAGAATGGGAGAAATGCAAGGTACTGCAAAAGTATGTTTTGACTAATAAATGAAGATGACTGGCAAAAAAAAATCAAGAAAAACCGTATCAGAAGCTGATAATAAGGTCCTGTTTTTGAGAGGGGAACAAAGAGAATAAAAATATCAAACATGAACAGGAAAGATGGAAACACCAAGAGGTGTATTGCTATTGATGAATTTAGTAAAGTTCAGTTTTACAGTTTAAAACTGTCCTTAACACACCCTCAACTTCTAAGTAGTCCAAGCACAGCAAGCTCTAATATGCCATTTATGCAGCACAGCCCATGTAATTGGCTGGATTTGGATTGGGGATCTAATTCTTTTATTTGGGACTGCCTCTGGCCCCTTATTCACACATGCTCCAGGCCAGCTTTACTCCAAATATAAATAACTCAAAATCCTTGTCCCAATCCACTATCTTTATCAGATTTTCTTAAATTCTGCTGCTAGTGACATTAGTAGTAGAAACACTACCAGGAGAATAGGATAGTTCTATTCCTTGCCCTTTTTCTCATCTCTTTGGGAATGCCAGTGACCCTCATACATGCACTGTTCCTCAGCCCTGAAAATATGCACCGAAATACAACATTCCATATCAACAATAATGTACTTGCTAACTTGGAAAGTCTATGAGCTTAACACAAGACTGATACATTTAGAACACAAAGAACAACATCAATGTAAAGAAAAGAAATTAAAAAGTTCAAAAAACTGTTCAGCTACCTGTCCACAAACCACTAAGTTTATGTGGTGAGACCCTAAGAGCAATATTAGTCCTCATTACTGGAGGTTGAAGGAAACTGAATCAGAATTTTTCCTTATCCTTTTTCTTAAAAATAGTCAAAGTAAATTTAAAGAGGTCATGAAGAGTTTGGTACACAGGTCAGACCTTTAGCAAGTCACAGCTCTTTCCCTAAGATGTAACACACAGGATTATTTTCAGTATGCTTCTAAATATCAAGATTTAAAAATAAATAAATAGATAAATAAATTATTCAGTTAAGTAAAGAAAAAATGAAAGTGATCTTGCAGCAGAGCTTTCAACTTTATCCTAACTATCTTGTGAAATATTGCAATTTCCTAGACATGGGTTAAAGTAATGATGGAGATTTTATTTACTTTTCTGCCCATTAGTAGAATATTTCCAAATTCCTCTAAACAAAACAATGCTAAAACACAAGAACTTATATTTCTTATACTACACTGACTGTGTGTATTACTCTTTAAAGACAGTCATGCATCATCCAGAAGATTGTCTCAGTAAGAGATATAATGATTTAACTGATGAATACTTAAGAGAAAATAATCTCACAACTTATTTTATTTCTCTAATGAAAATTTTTGGAAAGGAAAAACAGTGACCAAGCAACACATTTTCTTTTTACCCAATTGGAAAACTTTTTTTTCAAGTCCATTCATAGAAGCAAAGGAAATGAAAAGCAATATAATATATCTAGAGAGGAAGAATTTCTTTCAGATGGGCTTTTATCCAAAAGCCACTTCCTTAAACCAGACCATGGAAGAAAAAAAAAAAGGGGGGGGGGGGTATAGGGGGGAGGGATTAGTATCAGTTCTATCTCTTGGTAATTAAATTATTTTCATTTGCGTGTGTTGAGGGGGGAATGCCTTGATTCTAATTCCATTCCTTTAAGCAAAACATATTTGAATGTGTTGCACAAAACATAGTAGTATGAACAGTACATAATGAGAAAAATCAGAAGCAATCCGATATTACAAGCATACCTCATCTCACCTAACAAGTAAAACATGTGGGTCCAAATCATTTGGATGCAGAATAAAATAAAATGAAATAAGAATCCTAGCTGAGAAACCTAACCACTTGTCAAACAACAAAAAAATTTCCTATTATAAGGATGTTTGTCATGAACTAACCTGTTGAAAAGGTGAATCTGCTGTGACTTCTGACCACCTATTTGTCTCTTGACTTCTTAGAGTTGCTTGATGGAGCTGGTTGCAGTAGCTGTTTCACCTCCCATGGGACTGTCTCGTTCGCTTTTTTGCCCAGCCTAACTTCAAAGTATATATTTTACATTCTTCCTGGTGCAATTCTGTCAACATGTGAATCTTAACCACCTGGTACTAGCTTTGGGATGGGCCATTTACTTCCATACTTTTTAAGCTGGCTGGCAGAATATAAAACTAAGTTAACTTTTACAATTTGTACTTCAAATCTATGTTTATGTGCTTTTTATTGCCTTTATGAGTGCATGAATGTAACATTTTTTTTCCACACTTTTTTTTTCCTCTTTTTAATTTCATGTGAAATTATGTAGAAAAATTCACACAATTCACAAATGCTTTTGAACACTACATAAAAGCATGTTTGTGAATAAAATGATTGGGGAAAAAAAATGCCAAATAGCCAGTTTTAAAATGACTGTAAGGTACAATATTCATACATTCAACATTTTTATGGTTAATACTCATTAGAAAGTCAGCATTAAATAACTGATTTGATCATTCAATCAAACGAGCTCTCATGGACTCCGAGCATTTTTTCTGTATCTGTGTTAAACTTGTGAATCATGGCTATAATAGCAACTTCCACATGAGTTTTCTTTGCTTATTTCTTTGTTGGGAAACTCACTGTAGTACAATGTTGAGCTGCTATTGCTGTCATGGTGCTTCACCACAGTTCAAATCTCCCAGCTTTCACATAGTCCTAAATGTGGAATCCATTCTAAATAGAGCAAGCAAAACTATGAGGTAGGCAGGTATGTTGAACTTATGGATAGTTGGAACCAAAGCAATTCTGTGTTTTAACAATGACAATTACATATAAAATTATATGCACTTAGGCAATTTACTTAAATGGAAAATCTTAACACAACAATTTGTGATCTAGACCATTATGACTGTCATTTTGGTTTCACTTTTAGAAAATTATTTCATAAAATATATTGTGCCAAGAATGTTCTTAAAAAAGACAATTATTTTAAAAATCTGTTTGATATAATGATATTAACATATCGGTATATGTGGATAAAGATGCATATGCAAAAAAAAAATATATTATTAGATACCCTCAGAAATATTGAACAAATAAACAAAATTCAGACATAACTACTATCATTTTACTATCAGAGCTCAAAGAAGTGACTTTTATTGCTATGAAATTAGCTGTGTGAAGGGGAAAAAATCAGCTGTAAAACCAAATGTAATTATTTAGAGAATATCATTCAATGGAAGGTATCAAGAGTTTATAAAGGTCACATATAGAACTCTAAAGTAATTCTCATCAACAATGGGCTTCCATATCACTTCACTGGTTTACAGTTTTTTTTCAGGTTCTATAACAAGGAACTAAAGTTGTATAAGAAAGCTCTGATAAAACTATTTTGGAGATCAGAAATATTTAACTTTGTAAATGTATGTTAATGAAAAAATAATAATCACACATTCTTACAATGTGCTACTGTTTATCATAGCTATAGATTTTGAAATTCAATCAAGTAATCAGAAGACTGATTTTAAATATATATAAATATATGAAAGACTGAAGTAATTAAGATTACAAAGTAAATGTTGATTCCTCTGTTTGTAGAGACAGTTGTAGCATGTTGTAATAAATATAGAATATGCGCAGACACAGCCTTACACAGGCTTATGGCATACCTGTAAATCCTGTGTTTACACCTAGACAAACCACTTATTCTATAAGTGAAATGAAAGGTGCATTAATACAAAGAAAATATGTTTGTTTGTTTTTCCTTAGAAAAAAACTCTTAAGAGATAAAAGTTAAAATAAATAAATAAATAAATAAATAAATGTTGCAGGAACAACTCTCTATTGTAGGAACTGAGCAAACACTTACTGCACTGCCTTTAAATTCAGAGTTCATTATTTCAATATTTTGTGTCCACGTCACAAACAGCTGCAGGTGCCAAGTGGGAAACAACACAGTTCTAAATTTTCCTTTCTGGAAAGCCAGCTAGCTCATTTCAGATCCTAGACCAACATGCAGACAATTTGAAGGATTCAGAGACATTGGCAGAGACATTGGGTACACACATAGGAAGGGCTGTAAACATTCCCTAACTCTTGGATGACTGTCCTGGTTTCAGATAGGATAGAGTTATTTTTCCTCCTAGTAGCTGGTGTGGTGCTATGTTTGGGATTTAGGATGAGAATAATGTTGATATCACACTGATGTTTCAATCATTGCAGAGCAGTGCTTACACTAAGCCAAGGACTTTTCAGCTTTTCATGCTATCCTGCCAGTGAGCAGGCTGGGGGTACATCAGGAACTGGGAGGACAAGGAACAAGGACAGCTGACCCAAACTGGCCAAAGGCATATTCCATACCATCTGACGTCCTGCTGAACAATTAATAAGGGAGGGCTGGCTAGGGTGGGGGGGTGGCTGCACAGGGGTAGGCTGGGCATCGGTCAGTGGGTGGTGAGCAAGTGCATTGTGCATCACTTGTTTATACACATTATTAGTAGTAATACTATTATCATTATTATTATTATTTTCCTTTCTTTTCTGTCCTAATAAACTGTCTTTATCTCAACCCACAGACTTTCATTTCTTTCTAATTCTCTACCCCATCCCAGAGAGGGAGGGGAGAGGGTGAGTGAACGGCTGTGTGGTGCTTAGCTGCCGGCCGGGTTAAATCACAACAGTCCTTTTGGCGCCCAACATGGGGCTCAAAGGGTTGAGATAACGACAGATCTGACCACAGTGTGTTAAAACAAAATTGGTATTAGACCTGCTTAATAGTTGCTAGTCACAATGTTGACTGCTTTGATCTCAGGTCAGCTGTGCCTGTTTTCCAAATTGAGTTATATAGCACATTACTTACTGTATGTGTACTGTATGTTCCAGTCATGCTGTTTATCCTTTCCAGGAGCTGGTTTATTATTATTTTACTGTACTGTATAACACTGGCTTATGATATGACAAAATTGCTGGTCATGAGACTAACCTGGTATATGTACTCAGCACTGCCATCAACTCTATACTTTGGAAACCATATCTCAGAAACTACTAACAATTACACCTATTGCCTTTTTTCTTCAGGGAGCCAATCTATGGAGGGGACAGGGGGAGATATTTTTTCCTACTTGTTCACTCTCCCTTTCTCCTTCTCCCCACTTTTCTCCTCCGGGCTAGTTACGATAGCTCTTCAAGATTTTGAATATCCTTGGGATGTTCAGACCAGCATGTTGTTATTGTTATGTCTCCTGAATGCATTTCAAATTTTGTTTAAGGTTAAACAACTACTCAGGAATGCCATCCAGAGATCTGTCCTGAGGCAGGATAGTTATGAGTGGCAGGGAGTGTGGGAGGATATGGGCAGGCATCTAGAGCAGTGGGCACCTCCAGTGCTTTGGAAATTCACCCCTGAACAGCTGCAAAATCCTAAAAAAAATGGTAGAATGCTTGAAAAAGGGGTGTCATCACTCTGGCAATTCCAAAGAGATACACAAACCACTGCAACGTGCTGGGGTCTGGCCTACGCCTATCAAGCTGCAATTAATGCCACTATAAGCCTAGAGAAAAACCCTGCGGCCACTCCAACTCCTGTAACAGGCCCAATGGCCACTCCAACCCCTGCAGCCACTCCAACCCCTAGGACGGTCCCTGCGGCCATTCCAGCCCCTGTGGCCACTCCAAGCCCTATAGCAGGCCCAGCAGCCACTCCACCCCCAGCTGCCACTCCAACCCCTGTGACGGGCCCTGCAGCTGGGTCAGGGAAAAAAACTGTAGCAGTGCAAGTTGCTCCTGTAACCAATATGAAACAATGGATGAGAAAGTCACATCGTTTAGAACACAGAAGAACTCCTACTCAGACTGGGGAGGAAGACGACGATGAGATAGGCTACTCCACAGTGGGTGGGACATCACCCAAAGGGGAAGATGAAAAGGAAGATACCATAAAAGCATCAATAACTACACGAGGCCTATCCCAGCATGAGCTACAAGATATGCGAAAGGATTTCGGTCGTTGTCCAACTGAGCACCTTGTCACTTGGCTGCTCCAGTGCAGGGACACTGGAGTCAATTGTGTGGAATTAGAGGGCAGGGAAGCCAGGCATCTGGGATCCCTTGCTAGGAATGCAGGCATTAACAAAGCAATTGGAAATGGAGCACAAATCTTCACCCTCTGGAGGCATCTCCTGTCAGGTGTGAAGGAAAGGTATCCCTTCAAGGAAGATCTTGTATGTCAACCAGGCATAATGGACTACCATGGAGAAGGGAATCCAGTACCTGAGGGAATTAGCCGTACGGGAGGTGATTTATGAGGACCTAGACAGTGACCAGCTATTCAAAGATCCAGATGAAGTCAAGTGTACATGACCCATGTGGCAGAAGTTTGTACGGAGTGCTCCATCATCATATGCCAACTAATTGGCAATAATGGCCTGGAAAGACCATGAGGAACCCACAGTGGATGAATTGGCTAAACAACTTTGGCGGTACGAAGAATGTCTCTCTTCTTCCCTAGAGGCCTGCGTCTCGGCTGTGGAAAAACTTTCTGAAGAGTTTCACCAACTAAAAGATAATACTTTAGAGAAACTTTCTGAAGTTTCCAACCAACTTAGAGAGAATTCACTGTATCATGACAGCAATTAAAAAAAAAAAAAAAAACAGCTGGGGAAGATACATCAGGATATAACAGTCTCTTCTCTGTGTCCACCCAAGAAGGGACACAGTTTAGTGGGTGATTCTTAGAGGTCTTTTCCAACCTCAGTGATTCTGGGGAGGCGGGGGGGGGGGGGGGGGGGGGGGGTTTGAAAAAAAAAGGGAAAATGGTACTGGGCTGACTCGGAAGTGTAGCAAACTAGAATCTGATGCTTCTGTGTTATTAGTGGATCAGAGAGCATAAGAAAACAATACACAGTCATACAGATGACACATTGTTAAAGACAAAATGGCTAAATTGAATTCTGTATTTAAAAAATAAATAAAAAGGCTAAATTTAATCCTGTATTAAAATAATAATAATAATAATAAAGTCTAGATTTATCTATTTGTTTATGATTCTGCGAGTTTATGATTCTGTGAGTGGAATATATTGGCAGGAATTCAGATGAAGCAGCCTTTTATAGAGGTTTTAATGCTTTTTCAGTGAATTTGGGATCCTCAGGTTTTGCTCCTAGAGTGTTGGGATTTCTCTAGATCTACTGCAGGCGAAACAAATTAAAACCATAAGAATCAAAAGAAACGAAGAAGCTGTCATCAGGTTTTCATTTTCATCATTTGTCTTTGGCCAGATTCCACAAAGATGTAAGACCATCCAAATCATCATGACCAATGGGAAGGAAAACGTTTAAAACTTCTGTTCCACATGAAATAACAGGAGAGCAAAATATCCTCTCTCCTACCAAAACAAATACTATAATAAACTCAAGAAAAGGAACAAAAAATGAAACAAACAAAAAGTTTTGTTTTCTTACAAATAATTAAATGGGAATCTGAAATCTATATTTAAGTCCTACAATCTGCTGCCTTGACTTGTTTTCCTTTTTATCAGCCGTAAGTCACAAAGCAATACTGCCATCCACACACACAGAGCAGGAATCCAATAACTGGACATATGGTGGTAAGCTCATTTTCTCTCCCTTTTAGAGTACTGTGTCACCCATTAAGGTTGTAGAACTACACTGGAAGATGAAATTCAACACTCAAACACTCAATAAAGATCAAGAAAATATAATTTTATTATTTTTTAAATAATACATTTAAGTCAGGTCCATAAGACTTTTTCCAAGGCATGATTCATAGTTGCTGAATGTTTGTGACTGTTAATGCTTATGATTATCCATGTGTACTTAGCACTACACTTGTTAGTGATATACTTCATTCTGTTTCTATTTGGGTACTTGGGATAATCTCATTCTTCCTATATGACACTTTGATTTCCTTCTCTGCACAGATAACATCTCCTATGAATGTGTTGCCAGCAGACTTTTAGTGCATCTTTATTATTTGTGTAAAGACTGACAAAAACATTCAGTGAAATTATTCACACGTATTTCCAAAGCTATAAAGCTGCATTAACATCCCTTTCCCTTTGTCAATTAAGAAATGTAACATTCCTTCTTCTGCAATAATTTAATCCCCCAAATCAAATTGGTTAGAGGAAATTAGATACTGACTAAAATCTGTACACTGATGCCATTTTGTCCTTCCATGGAAAGACACCACTATCCTTCATATGTGTATGACATAATTTATTCTCTTCCTGTGCTTAGTCAGAAAATAATTCTGGAACTCTGAAACTATTTACCAGCAGTAAAAATTGTTATTATCTAAAACCATTCTGTTAACATTTTTTCTCTTCCCAAAAACATCAGTAAGGTATTTAACTGCAATTGCAAATAATAAAGGTCCCGCTAGTCCTGTTGTAAATCATTATTATCGTTCAGTTGCATGCAATCTTGATTAATGCAGAATCCATTCTATTCACGTAGCTGAGGTACACTTGAAAACTAAATTTTACAAAATTTCTAACTTTATTAAAAAATAAAAACTTTCGCAGCCTGTAATGTCTGTTCTACGAGTCTCTTTATTCAAATGGAAATTGAGATATGATAGACCAGTAATTTCTAGAAGATATAACTAAGATTAAAACTGTTTGCACAGAATCCTATGTCACAAACCATTCAGGCTACCAAAATAAAAACAAAAATAATAATAATTTAAAACAGAAAAACCACATCTTGACTGACTGTTGCAAACTTAAAGGATTATGTGAATGGTTCTAGATCTTCTAATTTTTTTCTACTACATCGTAATGAAAATATGGCATATTTATTTTTCTTCATAGCAAACCTTGTGAGGAAAATTAGTTCTGCATGTCAAAAATCTTTTGGAACTTTCGATCAGAATTACACGTTTCAACACTATAAAAATAATTTTTTTTTTTTTTTGATGCTCTGAAATGACCCAAATAAGGTAGGTTTCAGTAAACTCAACATTAAATGCAATTCTTTCTTCATGGAGTAAGTAGAATCTCATGGAAGTTTTAGGATTGCAGTCTGACCCCTTTTATTTTCACAGTGGTTTCATTTGATCCATGGTTGCTTTATACTTTTACAATAGTACACTAAACATAGGAAAAACCTGAATCTGAGAGCAGGTGTCTACCAGACCAAAGCAAAAGGAGAAGCCCTAACTAAAGCTCTCCTATGGCAACAGTTCAGGAAGTGAACTCATTGCAACATTCTGTAGAAGTGATTAAAAGGAAAATATTATGCATATATTTAATTGAATTGAATTTCTACTAAATTCCTGAGTCCATAACATTTTTTCTTGTTTCCTTTTCCTAAAGAATATACATTGTGCCATGAACAAAAGTCCAGTTTACAGAAGCTTCATTTCTTCCGTTGGACTTTTAAGTTACGTTTCCTCCATAACATTTTTTCATCTTTCTCATAGTTACTCATGTTGTCTTCAACATCTGTATTTATATTCACATTTGAAAAACTGGACAGTTGGAGAAAAAAGGTGCTCCCTTTGTTACTTCCATGATTTGTATCAGACCTTGTTAGCTCAAAAGGCAAATATACCACAAGACAGTAGTTTTATTTTCTGCAAATTAATAAGGGATCAATTAAAATCAAACTCTGCAGGAAGACCTCCAACTTTTTTTTCTTTTTTTTTTTAAGAAAAAAACTTCTAATTGCTCCCTCTTTCTTTCCTACTGCTTTTATTGATATATTTATTAGGAGCAAATGTATATTTGAACACAAGCATAGAGATTCATGAAATGTCTCTTGAATAGTTTAATGAATACCAAGATTATGTTTGCAATTCCAAATCATACAAGATTAATTAGACTTGCCCTCCTTGTATTTTCTAGATTATTTACTCAGGTTTATAACTATGCCAGAAATAAATGAATAGGTATATTTTTTGGACAATAACTACATTTCCTTTTTTGCCAGAGAAAATGTGAGAGATCAAGGTGAAAAAAAAAAAATTAGTCAGAAGCCATTCTGAGGGGATTCATCTGCAGAGAAAAAAAAAAATATGGCTACGTGGCATTAAATTATTTTAAATTATTATATTTAAAAAAAAATAATTTCTCATTGATCCAATATGGTATCATAGAACTCAGGAGGTCAGCAGCCATATACATGGGTGCATAGCTAACCACCTCATCAAAACAGTAATGACATATAAATCTCCTTTTGAAAGTTTAATTTCTTTCTGAAAACAAGAACATAGAGTAGTGTGACTCAATTTTTCCCCCATTTGAGTAGTCCTTTGAAATTCAAATCTTTAATGAAAAAAAAAAGAGGGGGGGGGGGTAGATGATCCCAAAAAGTAGCATTTGGTAAATGCCATTTTTGCTTAAAGAAACAAATTTATTCTTGTATGTTAGAATTCAGAATATTACACATCTAAAATAACAAGATGAAAATCGTTATATATTATACGAGAC
>NC_137698.1:58292968-58328184 GCF_964034855.1 Anser brachyrhynchus | reverse complement strand
GAGTGGGATGCTGAGCACAACTCAGAAGAGGCTATCAAGTGCATAATTAATTAATTGTTCACTATTATTTTGCAACTTTATCCACAAATCAAGAATTTGTAATGAAAATTTTTGAGCAATGCTCACTAAAAATAAAATCTCAAGCTTTTTCATTTACCTTGACTTCTTTCCCTGTCATTCATCTTTGTTTCTTATTTATTTATGGTTTTGTTTTTTGTTTTTGTTTGTGTTTGGTTTAGTTTGGTTTGTTTGTTTTTGCAATGAAATCATTCAACTGCATCGTCTCTACTTGTAATCTGACACTGAAAAACTTAATATCATGAACATAAAATCCATAAATGTATTTAGAATAAAAAGATTTATAGTTTGGGAAGAATTAACAGGTGACTTTTACTTATATAACAATGGAGAAATAGTATATTTTTAGCTTTAAAAAAAAAATTCTTATTAATCTATGGTCATAAAACTTTGAAAAAATGTATAACTACTACTCTGTGAGGTAGAGTAAGTTTGACAATATTACAGTCCTGAATTTTATTTCTTTTAAACAAATAGTGTTATAATTCAGGAAGAAAAACAGTAATGTTAGAAAATAAAGGGTGTGCAGTATTTATAAGGCATAGTGTTTTGTTTGTTAACCTTTGACAGAGAAAACGGAGGCTATGACTGCAAATTCAAAGCTCAGAGAAAAACATTATCTCTGAAATGAGATGCTATGAAGACTAGCTCCTGAAAGAGAGCTTCCTTCAGAAAGGAAAACCGTGTTCTGCAAAATCTCTTTTCATTCCTTCTTCCTCTTCTGAGAATGCTTTAGTGGTTTTATGGTGTTCTTTACTTGCACCATAACAGCTGGCTTTGAAGTGAAAATTACTTAAAACTTTAGCATATCACACTCAATGTCATGTCTGTAAATACAAGAATTATATTTCCAAGACAATAAATATACTACCTACATTTTCAATTAAGCCAATAACTGTTGTGTATCCATAGGATATATGGTAAAATTGGACCAACCTAGTAGTTACTGCATACCAACAAAAGCGCTTTGTTGACAATTAAGGTTGGAGGATGTTGTTCTCTGACTTAAAACTTAAGCTGGAAACCAGTGAGCTGGATGCCTATAGTGAAGAAAGGTGAGCTATGCTGATTCTGATTTTTCTTGTAGTTGCTCTAATGGATATCCCATACACTATAGGAAGATGTGTTTCAAACATTCTTTTTTTTTTTTTTTCTGTATAGTATTGACTTGAGATCTAATGTCAAATTATGTCTTACAATATAAGTGAGTTTATGAGAAATCAGCAAATCCTTGGCTTACCCATGACGTGATTTTTTTTTCTGCACCATTAGCACAGCTTACATCAAGAGAAAATTTACTGTGATGAGAAAGATTGTTTTGTCACTGAACAATCAGTTGTATGCTTGGCTTTTAGATCAGTTCTTCACTGTGTTTCAGACCAACTACATTTATGCGTAATGCAGAATGATGACCTTTTGTTAAGCAAATGTGAGATGTTGTTTCTTTCTGTGGAGTTTCTGAACAAATATTTGTGATTTTAGTTATGCAAATTTGCTTATTTATGTGAACTTGTTTCGGTATCCCTACCTCTCTTTCAGGGAATTGAGTATTTGTTAGGAAATACAGATATTTATTTTTTTTCTGATAAATACACTTCCAGACACATTTCACATAATTCTGTTCTGTTACTTAGGTTACTCTATCTATTTTTTTAACCTCAGATAAAACATATATCAAAGGGTGGGACTTTTTTGTTTGTGTATTTTTCTATATGTGTATTTAATAATAAAATACACAGCTGTAATCATGTTGAGAATTTCAAAGACAAGAAACTAGGGATTATTGAAAATCCACAAACACACTTTTTAATGGAAAATGCTTGCTTTAAACTGAAGAAGATGTTTCCAACTTTACTTTAAAAGCAGTGGCTTAAAATCTTTTTTCATTTTATAGTAAATGTGTTCTTTCCTCTTTTATGAAAAAATGAAAATTCCAGAGAAAATAGACTTTTTTGGATTTGAGTCTCAGTCTGATCTTATGCCTAAAAATATACAGTTTGATGTCATAAAATTATTTGGTCAGTATTATGTCAAACTAAGAATCTGAGATTCCATATTCGTGTTTTGATGGCAGCCAGTAGATGACTTTTAGAGAAAGAAGGAGGAATAAGAACAGTATAGGATGATCTTTCACCTAGCATACTGTCCTAGCCTTTGGTAATCATCAGGTTACCATCTTCCAAAGCCAGAAATAGTACCGAGTTTCTTTTAGTTGCCATCGGTGTTTGAGTATTTTGTCATAACCTTTTTAAACCAATTCCATGTGTGTTATATATTTTTAATACATATACATATAAAGCAGTGTATAACATACTTATATACACACACAATCATCAACAATAATTTAATGGAGTACTATATAAGAATGTATATTTTATATATCTAACTAGCTCATTTGTACTGTTTTGAAGGAAAGCCAATCCTGTCAATACTTTATTTTCTTGCAAAGACAAAGATGTAAGGGAGCTTTTAAGGAGGAGACATGGAGTAAGATTCCTATTTGTCAGTCGTGCAGTTATGAAAATCACAGTGCTAGTGAAAAGACTAGGAAAAATAAAAGAATAGGAAAATAGAAAAAGGAAGTCAGGGGAAAGAGTTTACAGATAGGCTATGTGTTCTGAATATGAGAATGCATTACGTCTTTTTGTTTGTTTTGTTTTGATCTTTTTACTTTAGGCTACCACTAGCTATTGCTCAACAAATAATGCTATCCTTTATCCCCTATCCTATTCCTCCTCATTTTTTTCTTCTCCATACTAAACCACCCTAACTGACATACTTTCTAGAAGATATTCTATAAATCTTATCATCATTTTCCCTTCTACCTATATACTTCCAGAGATGGAGTGACCAGAACTTTAAGTAATGCTACGAAGTAATCAACAAACTTTGACTTTTTATTAGTATTTTTTTTAATTTTAGCATTAATATGGCATTTTTCTCCCAATTCAAATATTTCATACATTGTTTTTGGGCAGTCTTCTTATTGTATCTGTGGAAATTAATTTTCATGACTGAATTTTTCTTTTTTTTCTAAAAGTTGAAGTTTTGCCAGTTTGCTTTTCTATGCTGAGGTACTAGGGTTTCTTTATTTATTCTGGAAGGAGACATTTGTTAGGAACATACTTCTGTTTCAATTTGTTCATTTTGACCTTGTCTGCACTTTGAAAAGTATTGTCTGTAGTCCAACAGCTGTTCATCTGCCCCCGATACATGAAAGGGCATTGTAAACCCAATTGTGGATATGGTCCAGAAAGTTTCATGACAAAATTATAAAATACTGCTCACTTCAGCAGTTATACTTGTAGTGACTGAGATTATCTGTGCTGCAATTATTTGGAAAGAGCCTGTCTTTCTTGAAATGCAATACTAGGAAATCTATATGTGGTATTTATATTGTTCCTGTTAAAGCAAAATAAAATCACCTCACGATCATTAATGTTATCATCCTCAAAGTACCCAATATAGACCAGGAAATATTATTACAGCTTTGTGTACCATACAGATAAAAGAGACCAGATACAGAAAAAATAAATCTCTGAGAAATTTTTAGGTGTACAAAAATGTAAAATAGGACAAATGAATTTTCTAGAGCATGATATCACATGTGGCAAGATTTTGAATGTTGGCAATGGTCTGGTGGAGCTCTATCCAGTGGAGCAAAGTCATACACATACAGAAACAAATACATTGGACTGAGGATGCCTAAGCCTGAAGTACCTATTTGGTCAGACAGAACTGAGTTTCTGTCTGTTCATTGGTGGTTGTTTGGTTTGGTTTGTCTTGGTTTGTTTTGGTTTGTTTTGGTTTAAGAAGACAGGAAGAAGAAGAGGCGGAGATTGCTTTTATACACTTTTTCTACAGTTGCAGGAATCAACTCAAAAAAAAAAAAAAAAAAAGCAGACTCTGGCTTTACTTTTTTTGGAGGTAAATTCTCCAAGAGCATACTCTAACTACTAGACTATTGTCTGAGCCTTCATTGCTATGAGACAGGTACAAACTTAAAATGCCTTCTGACTCATAGTACCTAAATGTCTTGTTATTTTAAATCACCCTCTGGGTCTCAAATGACTATCTTATACTTTAGATGCCTAAGTGCATTTTTGGATCTTACTACTATTATTTATTGATTTCAATGGCACTTAAATGCATTGGTGCTTTTGAAAATCCCATTCATGCCCTATCTGTATTTTTAGGAAGCTATTGCTTTTAAAACCCATCACACAGCAAAAATCTGAACTTGGATTAGGTGAATCACAGGCTGGCCAATCTAATCAATGATGTGAACTTCCTTGCTAACCATGAATCTCTTAATGTACACACAGCAAAATAATAAAAATCTATTCTGAAAGTCTGAATTAGTACATATTCTTGATTTCATACGTCTCAGTGAACTGAAAGATAAGTTGACAAAACTATTTTGCAGTGTATATCCCATTTTTATTTGCAGAGATTTTATTTCCTATTCAATGCTATTATTTCTTTCCATATGTGTGTGTGTGTGTATATCTATATATATATTTCCTGTGGACCTCATAGGCACAATCTAGAAGTTAAACTAATGCAAAAAAATTTTATTTATTCCCCTTTGTGTGAGTACAAAGGCTCCTTTTTATTTAAAGCATTTACAGGAGAGTCACAATATTTTAGGATGAAAAATGCATTATTTACTGTACAGATTATAATTAAAAATATTTTTTTTCTATTACAAAAATATTCTGGACTTGTTGAGGTTATACCTGAAGCATTCAGCTTTCAGTTATGAGAATTTCTCTGTCAGAAAACAAAAATAGAAATAAGGCAGCAATAACAAACACAAAAAATCTCAGAGTGATTTCAGCTATTCTGTAATAGTAGCATTTCAAAAAGGAAAAAAAAAAGGATAAATACTGAGCCACAAAACATACAAGAACACTATACACAGATGTAATCTTGAAATCATTGTGTGACTTTATAGTTAGTTTGCAAATAGGTTTCTTTAATAAAGAACATAAATATATAAAAATATTAATAAAAAAACATTTTTACAAAGTTGTAAAATTATTATTTTGGGTGGAACTATTTTACAAAAAAAAAAAAAGTTTATTGTTCATTTTGCCTTTAAAATAAGTTTGATATCTTGATTTAGACATCATTATTTCTCCCAGTACACCTAACGAAATAGAAAAGATTTCAGTTCAGTGTCTTAAACAAACAAACAAAAAAGTTCTGCTACACTCTCTAAGATGAGATACCATGCTCACAGAAAGTTTAGAATATTTGTGAATTCTTATTTAATATCTTTTTTTTTTTTTTCTTCCTAAAACTAAATGTTTAAAAGGTGGTCAGTCAAAATCTTTGCTGCAGTTTTCACGCTGTCACTCCAGCAGCTGGTACAGGCTTCTCAACATCTGATGGGGATGTTGATCTATCCAGCTTGAGCAGAGGCTGTGATGCCCTAGTGAGACTGGCAGCACCAAAACAAGTTCTGTCTGCTGCTGTTTCCTCTTTTTTTATCTGCAAGGTGACCCTGAAATTCTGACGTGGAACAGATTCTTACAGAATGTAAATGTCAGGCATCAATACCTCTAATATTACCATAATTGATACTTGATTTTCAAAACAAAAACATTGTTTTTGAAGCTGTGAAGACAACTAAAACTTTCCTTACATATTGGCAAATAATAATAAAAATAATTAATAATAATAATAAGTGTGCACATATCATTTGGGTAAAATACTCATAGTTTATCTTTGTCACTTTCTTGGCTTTCAGCCTTGATCCTGCATCATATTCTATCCAGCTCAGTTCTTCGGTAGCTCTGTTTTGTAGCATAAATAATGTTTTTGCATAGTTGGTGTAGGATTGTCAATAGCTTCTCATGGTCCTAATTCTATCTATATATTCCAGATCTCCATAGTACTGGTTTCTATGAGCAAACACAGCAAGATAATCACCAGTTCCCAGATCCTCAGACACAAAGTAAAGCAAAACATATTCTTTTCTCAGATAACTCCAGCCAGTGCATCATGATCAAACACTAAGAGGTGATTCTCCGTCTGAAGAAACTAACCAGGTGAGTTAGGATTTTGCTTGTTTGTTTGTTTGTTTTGTGGTGAAATTAGTTACTTTATTGAATATCCATACTGAGTGGTGAATACCTTTAACAGTTCACAGTCAAGTGTGTTGTGTTTATTTTATGTTAATGGCAGGTATACTTAATCAAATCCATAAAAATAAGATGTGACTTTTCTATGTTCAGATGGTATTTTCAGTGCTACTTGAAGAAGTGTCATTGTGGTGAGGTCAGGAGATATAATGCTTTTGTGTTTTTCCAGTCAGTGATTACTGTGACTGTGACAAACCATTTACAAGATTTCTTTCTTCAGTCCAATAGAAAATCAAAGCTAATTTGTAGAAAACAGCTTTGTATGGCTGACCATAGATTTTTATCTTTACGGAAAATCTTAAATTACATTTGAAGATGAACAGATCAACAGGTTTCCAAACATCTTTTATCACAGAATGGTTAAGGCTAGGAGGGACTTTTGGAGGTCTTTTGGTTCACCCTCCCTGATCAAGCAGGATACCCAGAGCAGGCTGCCCAGGAAAAGAGATCTTCACACAGTAGAACAGTCTGTCTCAAAATAGGATGCTAAAAACATCGTTTAATGTTAATTCTGTATTGTGAATCACAAATGAAGAACATTTCTACTTGTAAATTCCATTTGTGTTGAAAATAAAATTAGAAAAATTATTTTTATTCCCTTTACATCTCTTTATATTTTCTGAGTAGCCTGACAAATTCTTGATTTAACACTTTACAGAGCCAGTAGGAGGGGAAATAATGACATTAAATAATTAATCAAGGAACTCTATCAGAGGAAATCTTACCAGGATTTTGTGCAGGGTGCGGGAAAACACTTCATTTTAAGTCCTCTGTGTTTGTATGTCAATCTGTTTTTTGGTCTCTAGTTAGGATGACAGAAAAAACGTACTCATAATCCAGAGAGATGAACATGTTATCTAGATGTAACAATTTGGAGGAGACATAAGATGATCCTGAATAACATTTTAAAGGATATTAAGGCAGACATCTTAAGTGGTGTATGTAGATTCATAAAGAAGAAAATGACTGAGCCCTCAGTGATGACATTCACCTGAGATACATTAATTATAGATTTCTTGTCAGTCAGGATTAATGTATGTTTAAGCATAGTATAAAATGAAGTAGGTTGAATGAAGGTGGGGAAAAACCAAAAGGTAGTTTTATGCTGAACAATGGGCAGCATAAGAGAGAACAAAACCTTTCTGTGACTATACCAGCTGCATTATATTTTCCTTCCTCTACAACAAAACAAATGCTGACTTTTTGTAACATAAGGACATAAATAGTAGAGAAGTCATAGACTACTTACCCACTTCCAATAATGTAGGCAAAATAAAGAAGCATATGACAACAAATGTTCTTTTCCTGCTGTTATTCACTGTCTGGGTCAAGCACCTGGCTTGTAAACACTAAGTAGTACCTTATGTCTCACTTAACTAAGCAGACATATACAAACCAAACCACATGTTGGCTTACAAGAAGGTAAAAGAGCTGTCTAGACATTCATTCTGTCCATTCTGCATGTCCGTCTTACACTGTTGCCACTTTATTTTCTTCAAGCCTTGGCTTGCTACACGATACTTCAGTGAAAAAGAATTAAAATACAAATCATGTACCCCTCTGTTTTTGACATAACCTCTTAAAGTGACATAAGTTAACAGATTTATCTGTGGCAAAGAGCACTCTTGAAAATAAATTACAATTTATGCCCACAGGTCATAAGGACACTTTGTCTCCCTGTGCAAAATACAGAGATGACACAATGACAATTATCTCTGTGGGGCTTCTCTAACAACTTGTTTCTAATGGAGAACAATATATTATATGTCCATAACAATACACTAAACTGACTGCAGGTTCCCAGAAAATCTTTTTTAAAAGGGTGATACTCTCATCACACAATACACTACAGGCTCTAAAATTACCCACGTTAAGTTTTTATGCAATTAAATTAGAATAGATTAGATGTCACTCGTGAGTTATCTCCTGTTCTTCTACAGTAATTCATTTAATTGCCCTCAATGATCAACTCTGAGGTTTCTCATCTCTGGTGAATTTGTTCTACCCAGGAGCAGAGTTTGCAGGAGATATATCAATTCTGAACACTTTTCTTCAGTTCACTCCAGGTTCTCAAGTGACTACATGAGTAAACACGCAAGAGGATTCAGCAAAAGTCACCAAAAACCATCACTAAGACAATTTTTAAAATATCCTTTCTTTACAGTTTATGATTCACTTCTACTTTGGCAGTAAAGCATGTCTTTAAATTTATTTCTTACTAGGCTACTTTCGATCAAGTGATATCCAGTTAAAAGCACCATAGCTAGCTATAATGATGCATTTAGCACCTGATATTTAAAGTTTGAAAGTGGAAGAAATATAGAATTAACAGCAATATATTTTGTAGGCAAAATATATGGCAATATTACTAAGAGGATGAGTTAGTAGTTGAAATCCCTCTAATCAGTGTGCATGAGGATCATACTGATATTTGTTTTTCTTTTTAAATAATATTTAAAGAGGACAAGCATCAGGAAGAAGAAACTATTTGAAAGTGAAAGGCATACAGATTCTGATAAGAAGATATTAATTTAATGTAGTAAAACTTTTTTTCCCTCCACCATTATTGTGTGCATGTGTGCAGGTACTGTTTGGGGGGGGGGGGGGGGGCGGAGAGAAATGCTTATGTAATTTTTAGACAGCATCAACACTTTTGTTTAGAAAATCAAGCCCACCTATGTTTGAAAAATGGTTATTTTAAAATATTTCCTATTGAAATTTGTTTTACTGTTTTGACAGAAGCATTTTTCTAATTTTTTTTCCGAAGCAGAAACAGAAAAATCTCCAAATATCACCTTTTTTCCTGATATGTGTGTTGGTCAGCAAGTTTAAAAATTGTAGGAATAAAACAAATAATGGATAGATAAGGACATAAGAACTTTTTTTTTTTTTTTCCCCTGGGTGTTGAGAGTTACTTCAATTAAAAAAAAAAAAAAAATCTATTAAGCAAGATAATTCAGAATTGCATCTCAATTTTGTCAATACCTCTAAAATGGAGGTTTCACAACACTCTTCAGAAATCTGTCAGCTCTTCCCAGAAGCAGAGTACTAATAATTTTTTTCTTCAGCTAAGCTGTTGTATTCAAGAATTTAAACATTTTAATTTATGCCTAAGTAGTTATCTAAAGACAAGAATGGGTAGAGTCAGATTATTCATACATGAATATTCATCAGGGCAATGATCTCTGGATTTAAACTCAGGACCTATGTATAAGGAGGATACTCTGGCAGTTAAAGCTAGGCCTCTAAACAAAGAAAAAGTATTGCTTTGGAGCACATGAATTAATTTGCAATAGATGTCGTATTATTTCATTCTAAAATTAGCGATCCCAAAGTTTAGCTAATGAGAGAGACACTTAGATGCAGAAACACCTCCAGTCAGAAAAGCAACTTAAGAACACCACATTACTTGGAAAACAAGTTTGGAAAGTTAGTTGAAATGCAACCTATATTGGTCAAGAAAAAGGCTCTAAAAATACATAAGAGGTCAATTGATTATTTATTTTTCTAAAACAAATGTTACTGGTAAATATCAACATATGAACTTAAAGAAGATATAAAAAATAATGGACACATTAAAAATATTTTTTATATATTGAAATTTTATTACAGAAAACACTTAATCCTCAGACTGAAATGATCAATTCTCTATTATCTATGTGGAACAAGTTACAGCTTAGATATCAACATTACTTTCTGCTTGTCATGTGGTAACACCTCAATAAAGGATCAGAACTTTTTGATACTGGGTTTGGAAATCAAATATAAAGGACAAATTTTCACTGCCCCCAACATTTACACAGTGCTATTAGTCTACTCTTAAGACAGCAAAATGGTCATCTATATCTTCTCTTGCTTAAGAGACTAAAACGTGCTTTTGGAGATGTTCCTAAATATATATATATATATATTTACATATGAACTTTATGCTCATAGTTTAATATCAAAAGCCATCATGATGTAAAGCATTAATATAAAATAACTTCTCTCTGCTTGTGTTGATTACCAAGATGTTGACAAGCTACTTATGTATCTGCCTTTGTTATCTTGGATTGCTTACTATCATTTCTCACCCCTCAAACTTTATGCCAGAGGTGTTACAATTTCTCCTCTTATCGCCCTGGTAAAACTGACATTAAGGCATATGGCCTAACTTTAGCTGAGAACAATGTGCTCCACCAAATTCACAAAAGCAGTCATGTGCCAATAGCCTGTCTAGGTACAGCTATCCTCCTGGGTGACTGCCTTGTGCATTGGATAGCTGCTACAGCACAATATTTCAAGTAAAAATAGGTTAAATATAAACTGTAAAATTCTAATAAGGAAAATGGTGCATATCTTCCAGAGTACATTATATTAAAATTAACCTAATAGCTGCTGAATCCAGATATTTCTGAGACAATAAAATAACTGATCTGGTTTTGGATTAATTGACCATTTCCTTGTTGAGAAACAAGTGGAGATACTGTATGGTTGCTTGCATTTAGTGCTTAGTCACTACGGCAATATTAGAAGTGAGGCAACACAGTATTGCAGTGCTCCTACAAATTCAATTTTATAAATCTGATAACTTAAAACAAGACTTTCTACAAAGACATAAGACTTTTCTTTCCTGTTCCCATATTTATTTTATTTTTAATGGTGTAATGACTACTTCAAAATAAGATCAGCTTTGAGGAATTTATACGTAAAGAAAGTTGTTTCTCAGAGAGCTCATTATTCAGAAGAGGGAGAGGGAGAGGAGAGAGGAGGGGAGGGGAGGGGAGAGGAGGGGAGGGGAGGGGAGGGGAAATCTGAGAGACAAAAATAAACAGCTAAATTTGTGAGAATGCATCTTTTCAATAAATGAAGCATATACTGAAAAGAATATCCAGAGCACAATAAAGTTGTATCAACTTCACCTTCTTGACCCTTAAAGAAAAAAAAAGTACCCTAAAAGCAAATGTGTAGAAGCCTTGTAGTAATGCACCATCTACATACATATGATTAATGGCTGTAGTGTGTAAGTTGCAAATGACAGTGTCTGCTTAATGGAGATGAGTGGACACACATACTCAGTTCACTTTGAAATGATTTGTGCTTTGCTGAGTAAAGGTTGAGAACAAATGTTTTATTTAAAGCTGAGAGGAAAAACAAAACAAAAAAAAACAACAAAAAAAAAGCAATCCAGTTAATTAATGCATTATTGTATTATTTTCCAGGACAGTACTTAAGTGAAAGAATATTGGTCAATACATAGCAATTCTTAATTAATTACACTTAGCTCCAAATGATGGCAGATCTTTTATAAAAGAGTATGCAGACAAATGACCTAATAGTCATTTATATTGAAAACTATTAAAGAGTTACTGCATCAGTGCTTGGAAAGTGTAGAAAGTAGACAGCTGTGTACAAATGTAGGAATATATTTACATCTTTCGACTCTGTTTTATTCAGTGTAACATGGTACTCTGAATCACACTGTAAGCAATAAAACCTCCTCTCTCAAGAATTCATTCCCATGAAATGACACTTATAACAGATGGGGATAGAAATAATATTTTAAATACAGAACAAATATTTACAGCTCTGAGTATATCATAGGCATCCATTGAAACTCAGCCTGCAGTAAGACAAGAAAACATTCTTACTGATGTGATATTTCAGTGTTTGAAGAAAGCATGTCTTCTCTCTTGTTACTTTTATGATTTGGCATATGATGTCACCTGATTCCAAGTCTAATTAATAATAAAAAATGCTTCCTTTCTGTCCTTTAAGTTGAATACAGGTTCTTAATAAAATTATAAAGCCATAGTAAAGACTTAACACTTTAGTCTATCTTTTATAAATATAGGAATTTTTTCTTAATTTGTACCAGTCTATAAATTATACAGGACATATTGCTTGGGTCTTTGTATGACTGAATTTTAAAGGAAGCAAACAATGAGTTTATTTTCTCCCTAAAACATTGTTTCAGTTATTTAGATGGACCACGTCAATCTTTTTTTATATATCCATTATATACATTAGTTTTGTCTACCTGTACAATAAACTTTATTACAGATACTAAGTAGTGTGGTTTGAGGGTAAAATGATGTTAAATATTTGTGATTAGATGATTTACATGTATGTGTACATTAGAACTGCCAAAGTTAATCTGACTGGACTTTTCTGTGGTGTTATTCTACAGTTGTGCCTTCTATATAATTTCTTTTAAAGTTTCCCAGTTCTCTTGATCACTGTTTCTTCTCCCTTACATGTTCAAATCATCTCTTCAAGCCCATCTCTTGGCTCTCCATTTCAAGCCAATTTCTTGAAAAGCTAAACTCTTCAGCAGTCACATACAGTTCCTGCTCAAAGGCCACTGACAAGAATTTTTTCTCATGAGATTCATCAGATTGCCTGCTTCTTTTCATTTGGCTGTAAAGAACACACCCTCTATGTCAACCCATTTAAAAAAAAAAAAAAAGTTACAAAAAAGTTGAAAGGACAAGCGCTATGAAAAATATCTGTTGAATTAAAATAAAAATTTACAATCACTTCTCTAAGATCTATAAACATTTTTAAATGATGAACAACTGTTTCTGTGAACAACATAGAAAACAACCAAAAACATAATTTTAAATGATTATCTGTATATTTTAGAATAAAACTTGTTAACCTGCTAAGAAGCATTAGCTGCTCTATTCCCAGCAAAGCAGCCATCTTTGCAGTGTAATAACATGAAAGAATTTATTTCTTAACAACATCAGTTTCAAATTTTTTTCTTTAAAATTCATAGGCAGATTATTCATCATTAACTCAATGATAATCTAATTGTAGACAACTTATGACAGCAGCAATATAAAAGCAAGGGTTTTTTTTTTTGTTCTGTTTTTTTGTTTTGTTTTTCTTCATGAAAGGAAAAAGCTTGACATTCCTACAGGTAAATAAAGTAAAAATTGAAATAAAAGATTTGTTTTCAAAAATGGTTAAAAAAAAAAAAGATTTTGATCAATTAATTGCTTTCCAAAAGCAAGAAGAAAAAAAAAAATGAAAAGAGGAAGACATTCTTTGCATTAACATGAAGTGATCTGCACTTTCATCCAGAACATTGTATGTTTTTTGTGACTTATTCCATAGTTTAGCTATGTTGACTATAATTATCAGTGAAGATTTACTCTTTCATGTCAAGTATTCATTCCTTACATTCAACATGAGCATTTTGAAATATTCATTTGTTCTTATTTCATGAAGAAATATAATGTATTTGTGAAAAACAGTGTAGAAGGTGTACACTATATTGGTGTATAGAGTTCCTTGTGCCAGAACTAAAAATAACCTTCAGTAAAATGTCCAAAAATTCAAAACATTTTAATAAAAGACTGAACATGTAAATACTTCTAAGAAAAATTAAAAATATGAAATATACCAGAAATAACTAGATTTAAAGGGAGAATTATGAATATAAATTAGAGATTTATGAATATAAATCCATAGTCCATGAATGAACAGAAACTATGGAACTGTAGGTTTTCCACAGAAGCTAAGAAAATCTCAATAAATAATTTATCAGGGAAAAGGCAATTACTGTAGATTAAGTGGAACCAAAATTGTTAAGACCTAATAACAGAAACTAAAAGAAACTAAGTCCTTTAAAATGTTGACAAATTTATGGATTTAAATTTAGTCCCTCTATAGGAAGAGAATATTCCTAGGACAGCTGTCAATAGTATTATAGTAGAATAGTACAGGAGATTTAGAAAAAACATAAAGACAGAAAATAAAAAATAAAAAACAAAAACAGTAGTGGCAGTAGTACCCACACGCAGGTTAGACAATTTCTGGATATTACATTTACAGGAGATAACATAGAGAGGAAATTGTTTGTATTCTGTAAGTGATCTCACTTGGAGCAACTACTCTGACAAAAACATAATTTGTTCCTGTTTCAGCACTGACCTACATCTGGCACTTCATGTAAATGTTGAATAAACAATTTACAGCAGTGTTCACAAAATGTCCACACTGGCCCTTTACACAAATGAAGGGCCAAAACCAACAGAAAGTCCATTATGGTAACAGAACTTCGTAAGGTAAAACTGCATTAAAATGGAAAATCTTTTAAAAAAAGAAAATAAAGAGATCCACTAACAGGGTGGAAAGTTTACATGCAGCATAGCAATTTTTTCAAGTTATAATGTTTAAAATGCAAAGCAAGCATGTACTACTTTTCTAGAGAACTCTCTAAAATGACAGAGAAAAAAAACAAAACCATAAAAAAGCAATGCACTATATTTCAATAGTTAATGACTAAAAAAAAAAAAAATGTATTTCAAAAAACTGAGACTTAAACCAAATAAAATGAATTGAAAGGAGCATAATTTCTTTTATGTGACAAATCACAAAAAGACGAGCCAAAAATGACTTTGAAGAACACCTTAGTAAGGACATAAAAAACAATAGTTAAACCTTTTCAAACACATTAATAGCAGGATTGCCTTCCAGAGAGTCAACGAGGCTGACAGATGATAAAGATGTAGAAGGAACTCTCAGAAAAGACAAAATCATACCACAGCAGAAATATAATACTTTGCCTCAGTGACCACCACTGAGGAGACATGATACACTGATAACAGAGGCTTTTTACAACAGATAACTCTAAGGAATTTTCTGAAACCAGTGAGTTAGTAGAAGACATTTTAAAATAGGTTAACAAATCGAAGAATAATACTTTGCAAAGACCAGACAGTTTTTGTACAGGAACCCTAAAGGCACTCACACACAGAACTGCTGAAGTAATAACTGTGATATATAATGTATTGCTTGAATTAGTCTTAGTATTGGGAGGACAGAAGGTGACCAATAAAACCACAATTTAAAACATATATATATATGTATATATAAGGCTGATCTTGAGAACCACCGATACTTTAGTTTGATTTCTCTGCCAGGCAAATTATGGAGTCTGTAGTGAATGATACATTGCCTAGGCACATACACCACATTTATTTTAGCAGGCTGTACAGCACAACAGAATTAGATTTGTAGAGTAAGCAATTCATCCTGCATACCCGAATCAGTATTTTGAGTGGTTTGGACTCTTTTATTTTGGACTAGCTCTAGTCTGGTCCCATGAAAAGAACACGCTAGCATCATTAATGCATTAGGATTATGCTAGAGTATAATTTATGGGTTAGTTTATCCAAAAGGAATGCAGTTCATGTTCTTCAATAATTCAAGGCAAGAATCAAAGCAGATACCAGAGCACAGCTTCTAGAGGCATTTAATACGTTGCCAGCAGTTGTCACAGCAGAGCACAAATGGACCACGAATCTCGGCTGAAGTGATGATGTGCTTAGTGATGATGAGGAGGAGGATGCTCAGGGGAGACCTTATTGCTCTCTACAACTACCTGAAAGGAAGCTGTGGTGAGCTGGGGTTTGGCCTTTTCTCACAGATAACTAGTGATAGGACTAGAGGGAATGGCCTCAAGTTGTGCCAGGGGAGGTTTAGGTTGGAAATTAGGAGAAATTTCTTCTCAGAAAGAGTAGTCAGGCATTGGAACGGGTTGCCCAGGGAAGTGGTGGAGTCACTGTCCCTGGGGGTGTTTAAGGAGAGGCTGGACCTGGTGCTTAGGGACATGGTTTAGTGGGTGACATTGGTGGCAGGGGGATGGTTGGACCAGATGATCTTGGAGGTCTTTTCCAACCTTAATAATTCCATGGTTCTATGATGGTCTCCAACGTGGGCTAGAGCAGCTGTCTCTACAGCAACAGACACCTTGTCCTGGGCAAAAATTCTGGTGCCTTGTGCCTCTTTCTGGGGCTGGGGGCAGCAATGTTCTTACAGTGGGAGGTGTGCTTCAGCTGCAACACTGAGTCATCTGGCAAAGAAGCTACAGGAAGAAGTGAGCGGACACCACCACTTCAGGGAGGATGAACGGTGGTGTCTTCAGGTCTTCATAAAATCCCAACAGCACTGGGAGCCCAAGCCTCACTTTACAAGGGAAGACTCATGAAGAAGAAAAGGTGCTTGGAAACAGTACGGATCTACCAGGGACAAAAACATGCCTGACCAATCTAATTGCCTTCTCTGATCAAATGCATAGATCTGTGCATGGAGGGCAGCCATTTACTTCATCTCCAAGGGATATTCTGTGAAATTTTTGAAGACTGATTCAGTGTTTTCACAATGGTGCATGATAGAAGGATTAGAGACAATAGGCATCAATGGAAACAAGTGAGGCCGTACTTGAATATAAGGGAAACTTTTTTACTTTCAAGAACTGGAAGAAGTTGGCCAAAAACACAATGCAGTCTCCACTGTTGACAGTTTTCAAGATCAGACTGGATCAAGTGCCAATCTCATGGCTAACCTTGCTTTGAGCAGGATATTGGACTACAGGCCTCTTCAGGTCCCTTCCCATCTTAATAATTCTATAATTCTAATTAGCAATAATTAGGAGATGGACCTGAAAAGTACATACTGGTCTGAACTAAAATGTTAATGATGTAGTTGCATCCCATAGATATGTAAAGCATACTGAAGTACTGCTAATTTCCAGAGTTCTTTGAAATTATCATAGAACATTCAGCTGAAGGTAATCATGATGCAATTGTGCACATGGATTTCCAAAAAAAAAAAAAGCTTGGACATTATCCTTCAACAAAGTCTTTGATAGGAAAAAAAAAAAGTGTGGTCATTTAATGATTAAAATATTTTGAAGGTAAGAAACAAAGGATTGAAATAGGCAGTTAGTTTTCTTATACAAGATCAGCAACATATATCTGTGCTATGGACCCTGATGTGAAGATATTATGATCTTGCAAAAGAAATACATAAATGCTGCTACCAAAATATTAAAGTTAATCAGTGTAATGCTAGCATTAAAAACAATTGGATAATGGAAGAGCAGGGGAAATTCAGTATTGATAGAAGCAAGATAAAGTATATTTAGAAAAACAACACTATACACAAATAGTGGTGTATATTAAATCTATCATTAAAAGTCAGGAAACAAATCTTAGAGAGACTTTGGATCATGTTCTGAAATTGTCAGTGACAGTTGGAAGCAGTAGTAGAATGTTCAAAAGGAAATGGAACCAAAAAATACAACAGCATAATTTTACCATTATATTAATCTTTGATGCAACTTGATCTTCAATATGGTCCAAGTCTAGTTTCCGCATTTCCAAAAGCACTAGAAAAAAAAATAGAGGGAACAGTGACAAAATGATCACTGAAATGGAAATGCATTTCTGGGATTACCTCAAATGGAAGTGGAAAAGGTAAGGGATGTCATATTAGGGGAGACTTAAAAGACTTTGTATGTTAATCTGGAAAAAGACAACTTCTTTCTCAAAAGAAGCTGTAATAGAGGTCTAAAAATATGATGTATGGTATGAAAAAGCTGAATAGGAAAATATATATTATTTAAACAGTAGGTAGCAATCAGTGTATCAAACGTGTAATAAAATGAAACAATAAGAAATACCTTTTCACCTGCTAGCTATCGTAAAGTTTAGGATAGCAGCAACACCTTGAAACTTTCCAACTAAAAAGTACTTTAAATGGGATTAAAAGCATTTATGGAAGATAACTTTCTGTAAGAAGTTTCTGTAAGACCTATGAAATCAGAAGGTCCAAGCAAAAATATTCAGCCCTGAAACAGAAAAAACTCTGGTTGCAAGAAGTTAAGAGGTATTTCAAGGGGAAAAGCATCTACTTTATGGGAATCATTCTTATTTCCCTTTCTTAAGAATTTAAATTGTTACCAGAGACTTACACGGCTGATTATATTTAAAAAATAATAATAATAAAAAAATAAAGCTAATGGCTATTTTGCATAATATTAAGACTTCATACAAATCTAGTACATTTATAAGTGTAAAATTGCACGTGTAAATTTAGAGAGTATTAATATATTAATGTGATTAGTAGTCTTTAATAATGATGTCGGTTAAGCCAACAACACATAAATGTGATTTTGAGTCTTGATTCGGACAAATTATTATTTCTTATGTTAACAATGTCTTTGGTTCCTTATCTTAGAAAAAAGATCAGCATACTAGCCATCTTCTGCAAATTGTCTCACTGCTTACTGCTGCTGGCAACCCAACGAATATTTTTGGAAGTATTTTTTGGAACCCTTGAGACAATGTAGGTTCATGTAAACCTTGTCCTTAGTTATTACATGGGTAAAATCATTTCTACTGCATATCACTTTCTGTTCTCCTGCTCTCTTGCAGTAACTCTGAGATGAGATACCACACAGATAACTAGCTATCTGTGCTAAATGACTGATCAGCACAAAGGCATTAGTGACTTTGCAGCCCTGCAGGATAGCAATGCATCTCTGTATCTAATGCCTGCTTAATGGACCACAGGACATCTGTAAATCTTTTTACTGACATATTTTGAGAAGGCCACCCTAGTGTTGAGCAGCAATGAAGGTGGTCTTACCGGGAACAGACTTTTTATTTGCCTACTGGAAAACAAAATACGATACATACAATATCTCTTTGAAGTGACTGTTGATGTTTCTCAATACCTACAGAGAAGATTAAATTAGTGACCATGGGATGTGTTTGTTGTTGTTGTTGTTGTTGTTTTGTTGTTATTGTTGTTGTTTTTTCCTCAGCTGGAAATAAAACATGCAGAACATTTTTTCCTACAAAGAAATCTCCCAAAGATTCTCCTTTCTCTTGGGAATATGTGCGAAGGGATATACTTATAAATTGACTACATATTTCTTCTTGGTGTGTGTATATCTAATATGCACAGCAAGCTTGATAACATAATTTTTATCTACCAACAATTTTTACACAATTTTAATATTACCTCCCCTAGCCAATCTATAACAGCAGACCTGCATGTTTTCATGCACATCCTGAGAATCCTCCCATTTCAAAGGCCAAGACGGGAGACTTCACAGAATCCTGAGCTCAGGAGAGCCTTCTCTAACCCATGTGATCTACTTTCTTTTGGAAAATATCAGTCATTCTCATATTTTCATAGACTCTAGAGCTTACTTCTTAATACTCTGATCATTTTCTCTTATCCTCTGTTCCATTAATTTCCTTTCTCCTCCTTTTTTCTTTGCCATTTCTCTGCCTGTAAAAGGAGCTGGAAGGATTTTATCAGGTGCTGGCAATACTCAGAAATGTTCTGACTAAAATGTACTTTAACATGTCTGATGACTGTAAATTACATATAGCTTTCCAAAATATCATTCATAATCTAGAAAACTAATTACTTGGTCATATGTCTCCTTATTCTCCTTTTTCGCTTCTTATTTTAAAATCTATAGGGTTTTGGTTTTTGTTTTGTTGGTGTTGTTTTTGTGTGTTGTTTTTTTTTAATTTTTATTTAAAAAAACAAATGCCTCTTGTCTGTATACAGATACAGGTTATCTGACCTCACTAAGATCATAATTTTAATCAGGTGTTATTTGCAATTATATTAAATTGTAAGGATTTTAGTAGGCAGAATAAAGGAGGCAGCAATATATCCTAAGTAGTTGGGGCAAGAATAATTTTCTTTACTTGTCTGGAAGTACCTCACAAAAAAAAAACAACTATAACAATAATTATTACAATGGTTAAAAGCAAATATGGAAGCATGGAAGATTAAGATTCATTAAATACTTAGTTTCATAACATAAATAAATGAATCGCCTCTCCTGAAACTGCCGGTACACAAAATAGATGCCAGGTGTCATGTAAAACAAGAAAAGAACTTTATGTTTGGGGGCGGGGGGGGGGGGGGGGAGGGGGGTGGCCTTTTACAAAAATAACATTTGTGAAGCAGAATAATAACATGGAGAGGAAAGACCAACATGAATTCAGTTGGCCAAGGGCAGATTGTCTATATCGGATAAAAGCAAAGCAATAAATTCAACAGTAGACAAAGAAAGATTAAAGATTACTACCTGTAAGGAAGATAAGATGAGGATAGCCTGCGGAAAGGTGGGAAGTACGAACTAGAACATGTTCATATTCAATCCACAAATATAAGTTCTGTGAAATGCATGGTTTCATGCTCAACAGAGAGAAAATAGTAATACCACAGGATAGGAACTGGGAATGAGACGGTAAATACAAAAATGACACTTATAAATGGGAAAATATTAACAGCAATAAATTAAATTCTGATTTAGAATAGGAAGATTATGATGATTATTATAATAATAATAACAATAATAAGATAATAAGAATAAGCAACTAATAGTGGAAGGTGTAGATAAGTGTAAAAGCTGTCAGTATCACAAGGGCTCCACCAAAACTATACTTCAGTAATAGAGATACCTAATGCCAGAAAGATTATGGCAAAATTTATCAGTCCGTTTGAATGGAATGGAAATGAATATTTGCTGACAATAGACAGCTATATACAATACTTTGCAGCAATAAAACTGGATGATAATAAGGGCAAAGCCATCGCTTAGTTCTCAGAATTGTTTTTTATCATGGACTTTCAGCTTAAATCAAAACAAAATATGGGCCACAACTTAATGATGAAAAATTCCACAGATGTGCACAGGTTTAGCAAATACATATATAAATGTCATCAAACCAACAGCTCAGTGGAAAAAAAAAATAAATAAATAAGCTGAAAGAAATAGCTGTGAATATATTGAAGAATACCAGACTAAGTAGTGTTAATAAACTCAAGACAATGAAAGATGTAAAATACATGTCTGAAGGTGAATTAGAATGAAATACAGATGAGTTTACAAAAAGTAGATGTTGTTGGAAACACTTCATTTTTTACAAAAAAAAAAAATTTAAACTTATTTTACTCAAAGGAAGCAGATCTAATCCACCTGCAATTTGGTATAAGATCAGATTTGGTATCATTAAAAACGTTAATACCTAAACTCTGTCAGATAAATAGAGCAAGCTTATGTCATTCAAGAAATGTCTACAGAAATGCAGGAAAATTATTTTTTTCTGTTAAAAAATGTTGCATTTAATTATATTACTGTGGGTTTCTGAGTTTCACCTTTAACTTCAGACCTATATAGAAGCACTTTTATATAAATATATATATATTAAAGTAGATGATTAGATTAAATACACCAATACATCTACAAGAATTTAATATAGAATACATATATAAAATAATTGCATATGAATCTGACTTTTTTTTCACTTTTTTGCATTTTCACTGCTGACTGTCATTCTTTTTAATCAACATTCATTACAAGGAAACAACGTAGAATTAGATTTTCGGATAAAATATTTCCATCCTTCAGAGGGACCTCAACAGGCTGGAGGGCTGGGCCGAGAGGAACATCAAGGCGTTTAACAAATGCAAGTGCAGGGTCCTCCACCTAGGGAGGAATAACTCCAAGCACCAGTACAGGCTGGAGGCTGACCTGCTGGAGAACAGCTCTGCAGAGAGGGACCTGGGAGTCCTGGTAAGCAGCAGGCTGACATGAGTCAGCAATGTTCTCTCGTGGACAAGAAGACCAACGGTATCCTGGGATGCATTCAGAAGTGTTGCCAGCAGGCCAAGGCAGGTGATCCTCTCCCTCTTCTTGGCCCTGGTGAGGCCACATGTGGAGTACTGTGTCCTGTCCTGGGCTTCCCAGTACACGAGGGACACGGAACTACTGGAGTGAGTTCAGAGGAGGGCTATGAAGATGGTTAGGGGACTGGAGTACCTGTCCTACAAGGACAGGCTGAGAGAGCTGAGCCTGTTTAGCTTGGAAAAGAGAAGACTGAGAGGAGATCTCATCAATGGATATAAATATTTGAAGGGAGGGTGTCAAGAGGATGGAACCATTCTCTTTTCAGTTGTGCCCAGTGACAGGATGAGAGGCAATGGGCACAAACTGAAGCATAGGAAGTTCTGGCTGAATATGAGAGGACACTTCTTTACTGCGAGGGTGACAGAGCACTGGAACAAGCTACCCATAGAGGCTGTGGAGTCTCCTTCTCTTGAGATGTTTAAAACCTGCCTAGATGCCATCCTGCACAATGTGCTCTTCGGCACGGGGGGTTGGACTAAGTGATCTTCAGAAGTCCCTTCCAACCTCAGCCATTCTGTGATTTTGTGGTCCTCTTCTGCATATTGTCCATTTATATATATAAATAAATAAAATTAATATATCCAAAATCAAGTTAACATCTTCCTTACATTTTACCGACCAAAAGAGGGCATTTTGTGAAGCCTAATAGAAAATTTGTTCATGAATGTTTAGAAAATTCTCGTCAACTCTCTTTTTCTGGCAAATGCGAAAGTGCATTAGTAATGTCAATATAATGAGTCAAAAAGAAAACTTAAAAAAAAAAATATATATATATATATAATGTGAAAGACATTGAAAAAGGAGCAGATATTCCAGCCTCTGGCCTATATATTTTTCCTACAAATCCTCTTTGTTCATTCTAAGTACATCAGGTGGCTACACTGACAATCTTTTCAGGTTCTTGAAATTAAAAGCTTTTTCAGTTTTAATCATTATTATCGCTTAATACTGAATACTCTCTAGTTCATCTGTAACCTGCTTACTAAGGGGACAAAATTGAACATATATGAGCACACATTTTTACCCTATTATTCTTTGGTTTCATGTTTTACACGTGTTTTTTTTTTTTTCCTACTATCTTAGCCAATTGACTTGATATGTTCAGTCTAATGCCAATATGCATATCCTGAGATGACACAACTAAATCCTCTGCATGACTATTCAAACAATGCCCTTTACATTACTTTTCCTCTACCAGCTTTAATTTTCTTCTATGGTTCTTATTCACTAATCTCTATTAGGTCTCTTTGGAGTTTCTCAGTCCTCTTCTCAATTACAATTGTAAATGGTTTATTTTCCCAGTACCAGTGCTTACACCTCCCCCAGATCAGTGAGTATCACAATACATAATGCTAGTATTTGTTCTAAGCCACAGTCATCCTTTTCACATTAAGACTAGATTAATTATTCACATTTTGTTTTGCTTTATTTTAGTCAGTTCTTGGCTTATGACAACACTTGCCTCTTACATAGTGATAATTTAACTTCATAAATAGCTATGTGTGAGGAATTTGTCAAAAGTATCTGAAAAAATATCTGAATACATTTTGTCATCTAGTTCTCCACTACCTGTTATTCTCTGCTATTCTGGCAAATTTCTTTTTGATAGGGACAAAAAAAAAAAAAGGGGGGGGGGGGGGGGTGGAGGGGGGGAGGGGGAAAGTCCTTCCTGTGATGCTCCTTTACTTTTTCATTTTCATTAAAAAGGCATCTTTTCTTTCAAAATGCTTCCAATCATGCCATTAGTTGAAACTCTATCTAGGAGTTCCTCTCCCTTTAAAACAATGCTTTAACCATCTGTTATTTTACTTGGTATTAAGCTCTTTCTTCTTCCGTGTCAAAAAAATAATGGAGAACAGACTGGGACCCGTGAAACTGAAATTTTTATTTTAGCGCATTCTGCATCTATATAATATTCACGTTCAATGTTCGTAAGTCTTTCTCTAAATTTTAAATGTTCTCATATGTGGTTACTCAGTATTAGGAGGCCTTCTTAATTGTATAAAGTGTGTGACCCCCACAATAACATTGTAGCTTATCTACACTATTACATTAAACATCTTGTGAATGTTCTCTATCACTGAGGTCAGTTGACAAGGAAGGATCTTGGCATATGCTAATAAACTCTCAACATTTCCAAAACAGAATGGATTCATTCAAATGGCCTGCTGAGACTAATTCCTGGATCACCCTGTGTGTTGAACAGCATCCAGTAATTATTTGGGAAATGACTACTTGGCACATGACAAACTTGTGCCACATTCTGACAGTTTACCACTACAGTTGATCAGGTTCCATTGCCTGAGAATATTCCCAGAAAGTGTTTAATTTAACAAGGACACAGCCTCAGTATACTATAATATAGTTCAAAATATTGACATGGACATGTACATTTTCACTTTTAGTATCTGTTACTTTGTTCACTGTCCAATTTCTTCACCCTACTTTGCACTTATCTTTGGAAAAGTAATTTTTCCAAGTTGTCATTATTTCTTTTAATATTACATTGTTTTAACTCATCTAATATCCTTTTAAGACTGCAATAACTATGAATACCAGTATTTAAAACCAGTATTAAGTTAAATGCATATTTGTATCCAAATTTGTCATGTCTCAATGATCTTTTCTTACAAATCACTACAACTGTATCCTTGTTTCTGTTTGCTCTTTCTTTTTCTTTTCTTTCCTTTCATGAAAACACACATGTTTCAGTAGTGGTTTCTACCTGCAATGCAGCTGACTTTTGCACAGGTCCTCTTCTTGTGCAAACCCATCTTTTCCACCTGCCACAAACGGAAACACAGTAATTTATAATTTATTTTTTTTTAATGACTTGGTTATTCATCATGATGTGCTTTATTAAATTTGACAAATATTCTGTGGTGAGCTATGTTACTATTATCATGGAAATTCTACTGATACTGTGCTTATTGATGTGTAAAAACTCTTGGTTTGGTTAATTGCATGAGAAATTATGAAGTTAGGGGATTGTGATCAAGTGGTAAATTGGTTTTCTAGTTACTTAATTTTAAGAAAACAAATTGTGAAGCTTCAAGGTACCTTATCACAACCTCTTCACATTACCTAGGGTCCTAATATACTCACAAATTTTTTGCTTAGCATTGTGTAAATGACCTGTCAGTAGTTCCTACATGCAGTTATTCACTTGTGTATAGTACACGTTCAGTTCGTTGTCATAGGTAAACTATCAAATATGACATAGGGGAACATGACTACTGAGGATAAGGAAAAGGCTGAGGTTCTTAGCGCCTTCTTTACATCTGTCTTTATTAGCCAGACCACTTATCCTCAAACTACTCAGCCTCCTGACCTGGAAGTCTGGGACAGGGAGCAAAAGAAACCCCCCACAGTTCAGGTGGAAACAGTTAGAGACCTGGTGCTCCACCTGGACTGTCACAAGTCCATGGGGCCAGATGGAATCCATCCAAGGGTGCTGAGGGAGTTGGCATGTCTGATTGCTGGGCTGCTTTCCATCATCTCTCAGTGGTCATGGTCATCTGGAGAGGTCCCAGATGACTGGAGACTTGCTAATGTGACATCCATCTATAAGAAGGATTGTAAGGAGGACCTGGGGAGCTACAGGCCTGTCAGCCTGACATCGGTGCCAGGAAAGGTGATGGAACAGGTCGTCTTGAAGGCAATCATGCAGCACAGGTGGGACAACTGAGGGATCAGGCCCAGTCAGCATGGGTTCATGAAAGGCAAGTCTTGTCTGACCAACCTCATCTCCTTCTATGACCAGGTGACCCGCCTGGTGGAGGAAGCAAAGCCTGTTGACGTAGTCTACCTAGACTTGAGCAAGGCCTTTGACACAGTCTCCCACAGCATCCTCCTGCAGAAGCTGGCAGCCCATGGCTTGGACAGGTATACTCTTTACTGGGTTAAAAATTGGCTTGACAGCCAGGTCCAGAGAGTAGTGGTGAACAGAGTAAAATCCAGCTGGTGACCGGTACTAGAGCCCATCCTCTTTAACATCTTTAGTGATGATTTGGATAAGGGAATTAAGAGCACCCTCAGTAAGGTTGCAGGTGACAACAAAGTGGGGGTAAGTGTCGATCTGCTGGAGGGTAGGAAGGCCCTGCAGAGGGACCTGGACAGGTTGGGTTGATGGGCAGAGGCCAATAGGATGAGGTTCAACATGACTAAGTGCCAGATCCTGCACTTTGGCCACAACAACCGTATGCAACGCTACAGGTTTGGGGCAGAGTGGCTCAAAAGCTGTGCAGAGGAAAGGGATCTGGGGGTGCTGATTGATGCTCACCTGAACATGAGCTGGCAGTGTGCCCAGGTGACCAAGAAGGCCAACAGCATCCTGGCTTGTATCAGGAATAGTGTAGCCAGCAGCACCAGGGAGGGGATCATCCCCTTGTATTCTGCTCTGGTGAGGCCACACCTCGAGTACTGTGTTCAGTTTTGGGCCTCTCAGTACAAGAAGGATATCGCGGTCCTGGAATGTGCCCAGAGGAGGGCTATAAAGCTGGTGAAGCACCTGGAAAACAAGTCCTATGAGGAGCACCTGAGGGAACTGGGGTTGTTTCGTCTGGAGAAGAGAAGGCTCAGGGGAGACCTTATTGCTCTCTACAACTAACTGAAAGGAAGTTCCGGAGAGCTGGGGGTTGGCCTCTTCTTGTAGATAACTAGTGATAGGAATAGAGGGAGTGGCCTCAAGTTGTGCCAGGGGAGGTTTAGGTTGGAAATTAGGAGAAATTTCTTCTCAGAAAGAGTAGTCAGGCATTGGAACGGGTTGCCCGGGTTGTCCAGCCAACAGCTAGACATCAAACCATTGACCATCAATCACCCTTTTGAGCTGATAGACTACACAGTCTTAAATCTAACAGCTCATACATTCAGCATAAATATGGTTTCTAAAACAATATGCTTCAGCCTGGAAGAGATAACTGAAGATGAGCATGACAAAGGTTTTTAAAATCAAGAATAGCATGGAGTGCCATTCACTGTTACAGTTAGGAGTTGTAAGTCGAAAGGAGCAGGTAGAAAATTCAGAACAAAGCATATTATTTTTTTTCTTAGACTGAATGGAGAATATTCACAGCACTTCATGAAAATGCTAAAAAAAATCAAGAAACCACTGGAATTCAAAAAAAAATAGTCAAAATTTATCAAAATAAAAGCTACCATTTTTGCTTTGTGGAGTACTTGTACTGCATATCACTGTAAAACGGAAATGTGTAGTAGAAAAGAACGAGTAATCCATTTCTTATACTCTTCCATTGATGTTTACTGGTGGCCATTAGATGGTGAATCAGATGCATGCTTGTTTTAGCACTGTATACTATTCACATCTTATAAAGACAGTAGATAGAATGATTTTTTTCTTAAAGGTATGAAGCATAGCAACATATTTCTCCATATTATTAATACAAGTCACTTAGGAAATACAGGCTATTTTAAAATATTACTATCTATTGAAATACAATAACATCACTACGGTATAACAGCCAAAAATATTTGTCCTACTCTACCATCTTGATCATCTGATCTGCTTATAGTAAATATCTGTTGAAATTATCAAGATAAGCTACCTTCTGCTGCTTGTACTAAAGCTGCTGAGGGGAGATATGTGAAACAGCTTTTTAAAACTGTTTCTTTTATGCTTTCCATCATTTAATGATGGCAAATTCTTCACCATAAAAGAAAACGAAAGGCAAGAGATTTTCTTTGCAAACAAGAGCAAACTTATTAGAAGTTGCTTTTTTAAGTACATCCTGTTGTTAGGGTAACTGAAGTTCTAAAAATACTTTAAATAAAAAGGACATTGCCTTAAAGCTTCTCAAGTAGTCATAGCAACAATATTTTTTAGACTAAAAGCAGTTCATAGAGGATTGTTTTTTTTTCCTCCTGACCTTAAGGTTTAAAAAAATATATATATGCTGCTAACTACATTTTGGAAAGTGAATGTGTTTTTCCAAGTCAGATAAAATCCAAATTAAGAATTTGTTGAATTATCTCAAAGCATTTTATGCGGTCATAAATAATAATAATAATAATAATAATAATAATAATAATAATAATAATAATAATAAATTTATTTAAGATTCACTTGAGTGCATCATAATAAATATGTATTTTAGAATTGTTTTCAAGTATTTAGCTAAGGTTTGCTAAGGGCAAATCACATATGATGAGTCTAGTGGCCTTCTATGATGGAGTAAATGGTAAATGAATCAGTTGACAAGGGAAGACTGACCAATGTCATCTACCTGGACTTCTGTAACATCCTTATGTCTAAATTCTGGACATCCTTATCTCTAAACTGGATTTGAAGGGTGGACTGTTTGGTGGATAAGGAGTTGGCTGGATGGCCACAGCCAGAGAGTTGCAGTCAATGGCTCTATGTGCAGGTGGAGGCCAGTGGTGAGTGTTGTCCCTCATGGGTCCATCTTGAGACTGGTGCTGTTTAATATCTTTATCAATGACAGAGACAGTGCCATTGAGTGCACCCTCAGCAAGCTTGTAGACAATACCAAACTGTGTGTTAATTGATACACTAGAAGGAAGGGATGCCATCCAAAAGGACCTGGACAAGCTTAGAAAGTGGGCCCACATGAACACAATGAGGTTCAACAAGTCCAAGGTGCTGCTCCTGTGTTGGGGCAATCCTAGACAGAAGCACAGACTGGGAGAAAAAAATCATTGAAAGCAACTCTGCAGAGAAGGACTCGTGGGTTCTGGCGGACAAAAAGCTCAACATAAGCCAGCAGTGTGTGCTTGCAGCCCAAAAGGCTAACTTCATCCTGGGCTGCATCAAAAGAAGCATGGCCAGCAGGTCAAGGAAGGTGACTGTCCCTCTCTGTTCTGCCAACATGAGGTCCCACTTGGAGTACTGCATCCAAGTCTAGGTCCCCCCCAGCACAAGAAGCACAGAGAAGGGCCATGAAGATGAACAAAGGGCTGGAGCACCTCTCTGATGAAGACAGGCTGAGAGCTGGGGATGTTGAGCCTGGAGAAGAGAAAGCTCCAAGGTGACCTCATTGCAGTCTTTCAGTACTTAACAGGGACTTATAAATGAGGAGAAACTTTTTGCATGGGCATGTAGTGATTAGACTTGGCATCCTGATCTAGTGGGCGGCATCCTTGTTTATGGCAGAGAGGTTGAAATTAGATGATCTTTAAGGTCCCTTCCAACCCAAGCCGTTCTATGATTCTGTGATTCATATACATTATATATTTATCAGGTGGGATAACATTCTGACATTATCCTTTTTTTTTTTTCTTATGAAAATATGTAGTAATGTTATTTTATTTTTTTGCTCTTAAAGACTTCCATTCCTCTTCTGAAGAGATAAGTTTTATTGGAACCTAAAGTACAATTTTCATAGAATCATAGAATCGTTAGGGTTGGAAAAGACCTCCAAGATCATCTGGTCCAACCATCACCATACTACCAATGTCACCCACTAAACCATGTCCCTAAGCACCAAGTCCAACCTTTCCTTAAACTACTATTTTGCTACACAGCATGATTATTCAAAAACAGTGCGTTTATTTTCATGTATGTATTCAGACACCTGTTTAAAATTTGCCTTCTTAAAAATAGAATCTAATGGTTTTTATTGTTGTTTCTAGCCAACATAGCTAAGAGAATGAGATTGTTATTAATCGTTTTTGCACTTCATTAACAAAATTGTTAAAAAGGGTTTACTTAAAGCTTATTGAAGTCAGTATAAAGACACTCCTTGATTTCAATTACCTTTGGATCAGTTTTAACATCCATTTAGTTACAGGTGTAACACCAAAACAAAGGTTATGAAATTGTGAAGTTATCACTGAGTACACAATTTGAAAGTGATAGAATTTCATTTGTATCCAAGGGACTAATTTGGCATGCAAATCCTTATTAACACAATGACAGACACAAAGAGAAGAATACAGCATGAGGCTGACAGCTCAGGTTGTGATTACATAAACAAAATTCAAAATAAATGTAATAATATCGTAAATATGCATACTTGATATCATTGATAGGTATCTAGCACAGAACTCATAAGATAGTGTCTTTCTAGATCAGGGATGTGTTCAAAGTTCTTTATCATCTCAGAACAAAACACTGCTTCTCCTGAGCCAATAAAAAACTTCATTCATATATCCGTATTTGGAGTAAACACAGAATAATTTTTATTGTAAATAGTCATATTTGTGCACGGATAATATTTGGAGCTTCTGAGAAGTTTGAATATAAGCAGCATTCATGAGTGATTAATGGAAAGTACAGGGGTGAACCACCTATGTGCTATGTTCATATGGCCTTCCACAAAATAATTTGTCATGCATCTCTGCAACTTATCAAAAGATTTTATCACCATCAATTTGGTCAGTATTTTAAACTGTGTTTATGAAAACAGAACCACCTTACAGAAAGGAAAATATTTATTGATTCTATAATATATAGACACATGCAAAAAGCAACATTATAAAATTATAATCAGGTTATTTGTTAAAATACAACAGCAATGGCAAAAAATCCCCTTTGTGAAGGAGACACAGATAAAGGTATTCATGTTGGAAGAAAGCAAATAGTAAGTCCAAATTCAATGGAAGAAGAGAGAGATTTTTCTTCTCCATTGTTAGTAAATACGTTATTAACAGTAAACCTAATCAGTAAATATAGGCTGCAAAATCCTTGCTTCCTGAAGATTCTAGCAGCCTGGAGTTCTGAAGTTAATTTGTCAAGGAACTTTCTTTTCAACAGCTACAAAATCGTGGTATGTTATTACCTTTTTCCAAAAGTTTATAGTTGCCACCAAGATTTCTAAGCTGTAGGACATAGTAGTTAGCATGCTCAAAGAATTCTTGATGTGAGAATATGACTATATATACTTCCTACACTGGTAAGTAGAGAAAAAATTAAAGATGACAAATTGTGAAAATATTATGTCTTCCAGACTGACAGCAGTATTCTGTGCTGTGTCTATTTCTACAAGGAAACCCAAAGGAATGGAATTTTATGTTTGGGGTCCATTTAGGAACTGGCAGTGGTCTTATTTTCCAGTTCATTCAGAATTCATAGGTCAATGCTCACATCCATTTATCCAAAACAAAAATAGTCCTTGACAGATACACTTCTGCTAGAGTACATCTTCAGTCTCCTTTACAAGAAAGGAGAAAGCTCCTTTGCAGGATGCTTACATGAGGCTACCAAACAAGAAAGACCAAGAGACTGAGAGAATGGGAAACTGGATTTCTGATCCCTTGTGGATGAGAAATCTATGCTTATTTTGTGCTGGATTGAGCATAGAATAAGCAAACACAATCCTGTCTAATGGAACGATTAAGTGTTTAAAATGATGTTTTAATTCAGTCAATTAAAAGCATAAACAGCATGAGTTTGATTGAATCAGTTTAAAGAATTACACAGAAACCAATGTGGTTGTCAGCAGGGGTGAAAAATTCATGTATCACCTACACACAGCTTGAATCCCATATTTCTCAATTAGATATTACAAACAAACTACTCTATCACAGAAGGATAGCTCTTGAGTAAGAAAAAAAAAATAGCAAAGCTTTCAAAACATGTACAGTTAATTAAAATTTAGGCACTCAGCAGACACTGCCAAACATTTAATAAATATGACAGCTTGATTAGTCTTTATTTGTTCTGTCTTCCATAGACAATATCAAGAAAATGTTTAATAGGTTTAAGATTTAAATTTGCTTTTAATAGGAAAAAAATAAAGTTTTAGCATAATTAATGCAACATCTGCCTTTTAAGAAAGTGTATTTTTTAAATTTGGTAGATGCATTTCTAAAACATAAGAGAATATAAAGGACCATAAATATTTAGCTACTGTTAATTGTGTGTAGAGTATTTTAGAGACAGTAACATGGGAGCAAATAAAATCATCCAATTGCAATTCTAATATAAAATAGCTTTTATCGTACCCCATACACATTTGTATTGTAATTTAATATATAAACATTAGGGCAGAAGTGTTCAGTTCTGGTCTAACCAAATAGTTAGATCCACAATAAAAACAGTTGCCTTTAAGATAGCTTTGGTTAGAAGGAAACCCAAGAGACAACTAAGCTGCTTTTGAAAATATATTTGCCATATACTTACATAGAATAATTAACATAAAATTGAATAATAAAATGCATGTATATAATTCAATTAATAGTTATATAGGGACAAGTTGATTATTGACATAAACTGTTTTAGATGCATCAATTTCCACACTTTAGTCAATGTACATCTGATTTAAAAAAAAAATGGTTCTATTATTTTTGGGATTAATTGTAACGAATATTTGATAATCTATTTTACCAATATTGTCCGTATAATCTTTTTGGATGGATAGCTGCTCTTTAAAGTTTTATCTTAATACTAATTTTTTCACAGAAAAGTTTTGATGGTCATGATTAGAACTTAAAATCATATCACCTTTAAGAACAAAATAAAGAAATATATGCATGGAAGCAAATAGCACAGCAAAAATTATCATTCTCTGCTTTGGTTATTCTCACCTCATGCTGTTGTTTATCAGCTTTGCTCCAATAGTCCATTAAGTTTAATAAATAAACAAATAAAAGGTTAAGAATATTTATTGGCCTGATAATGTTTATGTTATTCATACAGTGGCAAATATTTTTACATTGAAATGACTGATGTTAATATTTTAATATAAATATTTATCTCTTGATCTCCCAAAAGGGCTGAATTATTAAACAAAATAATCTAAAACAAATTTAAGAAATAAAATATATATATATATGTATATATACATGTATTACATGCAAATGCAAGAGATTTGCAAGCAAAGAATCAGTGATTTAAAAGTACTTCTTTCATAAGACCTTAGCAAAGAAGGTGCTCTCAAACATGACAGAATTCACAGACATGGCATTTTTGAATTTTTCCAGTCTGGGTATGTATGTAGTTTGGGAGAAGGAGGAAGTGATTCTCTGGACAGCAGATACAACTTTAGGATTATGTCCATAGGACTGGATGGTGCTGGAAATTTGGAGTGCTGGATGAGAACGATTGTTTTCTTTACCCACTGCTCATGGCCTTATGTCAACTCTACTGACAGAATGTCTGTTCTTCCTGCAGTTGTATTAACTATGTATGGTGTCAATGCCATTCTGTCTGGTCTCTGTGCCAGTAGGACACAGGCATCAATCCATTTTTTTCAGTTTTTCTTGTCCTATGGACTGATAGACATGATCCTTATACCATTTTCAATGACATTTGCCAGCATAGACTTAAATGGTTCACAGAACTTTCCCAGATTATTGTTCCACTGACTACAGAGCAAAAAGGATTTTTTTTATCTTTCAGATCCCTAAAATTTCTTTCGTTAGGTTGATCCCAGATATTTGTTTTCCTTACTTCAGCTTCTTAACGCCTTGCCCTGAAGCTGTTTGTACAAAGCTTTTTCCTTCAGTAATACAGTCTTTACTTCAGCTAAGCACATTAATTATCTCCTCTGCTAATATAATAATTGTTTCCCAGGTAGAGTCTAATATTTAGGTTAATTGCTCTGAAGAGAATGGGGAAAATAGGAGAAACACAGAGGATCTTGACATGCACCTACCTGGACAGAAAGCCTCATGATTAACAAGCATATGGTCAGAGGCACATGGCTGATGTGCCTCACCAACTACTTGTTACTGCAGGCATGGGGTTAGTTAAAGAAGGTTGTGTCTCACCCCAAAGCCTATACAAGTGTCCATTATGAGGAAATGCTGGCTGATAACAAGTCAGCACGATCACAGGAGCTGCAAAGGAAACCCTGCTGTTGCAGTAGCTCACTGTGCAAAATCCTGCCAAGAACCAGAACTATTTCTTGTACTAAAGATACATCTGTCAGTATCTTTGCTCCCTGAACCGCTATAAACACCTGAACTCTAACTCTGTAAAATATTACCAAAAGGAGGGTGGAGGATGATTTCAATAATGGCGATGTTCAAACTGTGTAATGATGTTAACTTAACTTTTAAGACTTTTTCTCTTTTCAATATTTATTATGATTTGATATTCTTTTACAAGCCATACACTTTTTTTTTTTTTCTGAGCTGATAATCTGGCACTGATGTAATTTATATCACATAAAAACATTAAAATCTAAAAATAAATAAATAAATGAGAGAACTATTGGCAGTTGTAAAAGTCTCTATTCGGGATGATATTTCTGATCAAAGCAATAGCCTTAGTAATGCCCAGCTGGCACACTGAATCATTAGAATATCCTCTTGACTATAATCAAAAACATATTCAAAAGGACTGGAAACTAGTATCAAACTTTGGCTACATGTTTAACTGGGGAGAACACTGAATCTCATGAGTTTCTGAGAGAAAAACCTAAACAGTCACTCTTGGTTGCTTCAACAGCTCTGGGACTTGCTGAAAAAGCTCTTGCCAGAAGTGAATTGGGTGCTGACTCACATAAATCCCCATGTATTAATTCAAGCATATACTCCATATAGTTCCCTTCCTGTGTTTTTCTTTCATCCTCTCATCCTCTCCACCTATTCCAGATACACAATATTTGTTCACACATGAGGAATCTAGTAAAGCTAAAGCTTATCACAGAGCTACAAGCAGTAATTCAATGTGATTACACTGAGGCTAGCAAAACTTATGTTACCACTTGATTAATATTCACATAAGAAGACATAAATATGTAAGAAGGTATAATATATCTATGAGGAAAATAAAAATGGAGAATTTTTAAATGCTTACCTGTACCTCATTTTACATGAGTTTTCTCCCCTTCCCACCTCTTTCCTGATACTAATAACTCTAAGTTTCCCACTTCATCATTGCCTTACAAATGAGACAGGTAACATTTTTAACCAATTTTGCAATCTTGTAAATGAGTACAGAAGCCAAAATAATGAGTAATCTGTCCCCAAGTGATATTTGCTTCAAATGCAACATGACTGCACTTTATAAGAAATGTTGACAGAACTAAAACTCCAGTGGGAATCACAGAGACAGAAGAGAATGGGTTACACAGTCCTACCTAAAAACAGAATATTGTCTAAGTTTTCAGTTAGCAAGCATACCAAGGAAAAGGCTAGAAACTGTAGTCTGTGTATTTTACTTGGTTGTATTTGACATGGTTGAACTTTTTACTTACAAGACTGGTTGTTCTTTCATTGCTTGACTGTTTTGGTTTTGTTTGCTTGTTTGTTTGTTTTTAATAGATGTAATGAATTCTACCTGCTCTTAGTTCATTTGCTTTTGTCAATGCTTACTCCATATTATAAATGATTTTTATTAATTAAAACACAAACATATTCCCAATTACTCTTTAAACACTACCATCACCATATCCTACATTCAGTGTTATCTAAACATTTTTTTATTATTATTTGGAGGAAGAAGATAACAGATTTTGTACTTAAGAAGTCTCAAAAGCCAAAAATAATTACTTTTTCAGTTTGGACCCATCTGTCACAAGGTAGCCATCTATTTTCTCAGTGTCCTAGAATACTTTCTCTAACTCTGT
>NC_137698.1:58280468-58290468 GCF_964034855.1 Anser brachyrhynchus | reverse complement strand
CATGCCCTGCCAGACAGGCGCTTCTAGGAGTGCAACACTATCTATACCTATTGCTGGCAGATTTGATCTCACAGTAGGGGTTGGAGTGCCCTTGGAAGAGTTCTTAACAATTTCTTCAGGCCTAGACATTTATGGGGTTTTACTTTCCCTGCATCTTGTCTTTGATAGAAATCTATAATACAGTAATACTGTTCCTCAGCAGTGATCTGTAGTGCAGATGCCAAATAGCTCCCTCAGATTTCACTGGTGTACCAAATTAGTATTAATCCTACAGTCATTTAACAGGAGCAAGAGTTTCAAAGTTTCCCAAGTAGTTTAAGGCCATAACTTTTCTGAGAAAAAGAAAACAACAACACCATATTTTAAAAGTTTATTTTTTAAAACATCACCCAAACTCATTTTTAAAATCTCATTGAAAGTTTGATGAATTTTAAGAAAGCTTTCTTTTTGTCTGCTTTTCAAAACAGCTTTAGGATTTCTGATTGCCTTCAGGATGATCATATTTCTTGTAATAGTTTCTCATGAAAGTGTATCCTGTTTTCTGAATAATTTAATAATTTTACTTTATTGAATGAAGATTCAACAACTAATAAATAAATTAAAAAGCAAAAGTCTTTTCCTGAGAAATAGTCTTCTAAGATATAAATCTGAACTGATAGCAGTACTTCAGATCCCTCCAAACACTTCCATCTGTGTCTATTGGCAGAGCACGAATCTCAATAGAGGAGAAATGCAATGGATAAGAGCAAAGCATTAAATGCCACACTGTGCAATTTCAAACATAATGATATTTAGTCATTGGTTACTGGGACCATTTTTTACTTCTACTGGACTGCCTTTAAGAAGACATTGAAGATGACAAATATTGAATTTTCATATGAAATCGGAAGGCTTGAATTCTTGCCTTGGCTAAACAAGAAAGCTTACAACATTTTCTCTGATTTGTGCAGAAGTATATTCATAGAAAATGTGGATGGTGTCATTTTCATCTCTTCTGGCAGGTGTAGCACAGGTGTTGGTAGTGCAGTCCTATCTGATGTGGATAGCCAGACTGAGCTATGAGTCATTCCACAGCATGTAAAACAAATAGACCCAGGCTGGATGAGAGTTGTTTGACGCCAAGTAGTGGAGAGCAAGTGCAGGTGTCCAAAACATTATAAAATTAGATCCTCAGGCAACTGATTGGAGTTTGGAAGTAAGCAAGCCTTGATTTTGTCAGCCATACTTTTCAGACAATCACACTAAGTCAGAGGACTACCAAGAACGTGGGCTGTGATTCAATGGGTACTTTTTCAAAGAGACATTCTTTTCATAACAGCTCAAAAAAAATCAATTTTGAAAAATGCACAGAACTGTCCTTTTAAAATATCAGTTTATGGCAGCATCTGTCAGAGAGCAGCAAGAGTGGGATGTACCACAAAGACTATGAGCCAGGAGTGGAGAGGAAAAGCAAGGCAGGCAGTAACATCATCCTCACCAACACAGTCCCACAGTACCAAAGCAAGAAGAGCAAAGCAGGTCCTGTGAAAGTAACCATGTTCAGCCAAAAGTCAGGTACGTCAGAGAAGTCCATAACGATAATGTCTAAGATCAATAATGGATTCAAGGCAAGCAGATTAGGAAGGTATGTGGCCAGGCACAGGAATACCTACAGCATTAGTCACACAAAGACCAAGGCCAAGAGTGTAAATGTATTTCCCAAGTCCAGTGGAGAGGGCCTGAGAAGGCCTCTCAAAGCTGTTTTTCCATACAAATCTTTTCTCAGCAGCCTTATCCAAGGTGACAGATGAATGATATCAGAAGTGGCCTTGAGCACAAGCAACTGAATTCCTATGTGACAGCATTGCAGATCTCACCAGTACACTCAGTGTACAAAATTACCAGATTAAAATGTAAGATTTCATTAAGTCAGAAGTGAGTGTCCATGCAAGCATAGCAGGGAATTCTTCAAGAACAGAAAAAGTTTCAGGCAGATAAATAATAATTATAATGACTATCACCATGACAGTTTTCTACCAAACTCCATTATTTTGGTATTTGTACTGACAGTTAAAGACAGTTCTACAGTGCTAACAAAACGATAATGGGCTTTACTAGAGTTTCACTATCAGACCTTCACTATTTATCATACCATAAACAGAAGTCAGACATATCTGTCTTGGGGAAAGGTCTCTCAGTTTCATTCGTTTTCAGATGAACTGTGATGGTAATATCTTTATCTCAAATGCTGTAGCCACAAAGAAAAACAGCATATTATGGGAACAGAAGTTTCTTCAATGTTCTTGAAACCCTTCAATAGAAGCTAATTTTGAAACCCTTCTAATACTACACACAACTGAGTGAGATAATTGATGCCATTGCACAGGGCTCAACAGATTTACTCATCTTCATTCATCCACAAATATGTAAACTAAAATGTTTACACGCATAAGAAGAAAAAAAGGAAAAAAAAAAAAGTAGTTATTCAGTCCGACAGAATTTGGGGAAAAAAAGTGTTCCAACCTTTCATTTCCTAGAGTATAAGGTCCTTCAGAAATGTTGTCTATCTAACCAGATAAAGAAATCAGCTCTCAGTGTTATAGCTACAAGAATCTCACTTTATCGTGAAAAAAGTAAGTCTCTTCAGCGTCAAAAATTTTTGATATTCTCCTGTAAATGGCCAGGAATAGCCACCAGAAGGTAAAAAATCATTGATGCCACCTTATTTGAATCTGATGCCACCTTATTTGAATCTTCTAAATTTTGTGATGTGGTCCAAATCATCAGAAATGAAATATCAAGAATATGAGAAAGTCAGAAAATATGTCCCCCTAGGATAAGAGAAAATTTTGCCTTAGCTTTCTGAGCTTTGTGTCATGTGGAATATGACACATATGAGTCATAGAAGGGGGGGAGAGGGAAGATACACATTTACAAAAGAAGCCAAGGAATAGTATAATTGCTTTACTTCTGGGTACACTCCATTTATAACTGTTTTTCTGGTGTTTTTTTTTTTTTTTATTAAGAGCACTCTAGTGGGGTACTTTTAGCTGCTACAGAGCAAAGTACAAAAACAGTATCACCAATGTTAAGAGTATTTACTCAGTTGTTTTATTCTACAGTGTTATACACTGGGACTTGCTACCACTTCTGGGAGGAAATACATGCCATAGTCACTATGTTAGAGAAATCCTACATCTACACTGAGCTAAACTTCCGGTTGGTTCTGCTGGATTTGTGATTAGAATCTTAAAAATTTGAATGCAAGCTGACACATTTTATTTACAGAGGGCATGAAAAAGAGTAAATCTTTTCCTTTCAGAAACTGAAAGTAATTTTCCATAAAATGTTGAACAAATCTGCACAAATTATTAATAATTATCAGACAGCAAGTGACACCCAAGCAATTACCTTATTCACATTTAGAAAGAAAAAAAAAAAAAAAAAAAGACAAAAGACCTGCTTTAGCACAGTCATTTTCTGAGATTAATAATCTGAGCTGTTTGGACACTTTGGAATTTTACATCATTTATTTGCAGAACTGTTCTATAATTACAGGAAGATTGATTTAAGATAAGTGAGTTTAAGTTTAATAAACTGTTCGTGATAATGCAGTCCTTCAGTACCTCTGTATCACCGATTCTATTTATACAAGTACTGAAATGATACACTTAATTTACTTTAATCTCTTTACTTGTTAATTTATATGTTCTCACACTCAAACTTTTCTTTAATATGAACTTATTTTCTTTGTGATAGAATAATTCTTCTGTGGTAGAATAATTTTCCCACTTTCAAGGACTCGATAATATTGCTACAATACAACTACTACTGATACAAACCTAAATAGTTAAAGATTTCCCATAAGCAAATACAAAATACTTGACAAGCAGCTTTCATACACTTTCTTTCTCCTTTTGTTACAGCATTCCAAGCAAGAGGCATTAGGGTATGATATTTTCAAGTTTAAATTCAGTTCTACAGCATTTTGAAGAAGCAGTTATGGGAGGCATCAACAGGTTGTTGAGATAAATCTGTGAGACGATTTTGGAGGTGATTTGGCTTTGTGAAAGCTTCTAGTATTGAGAAATAGTTAAGACAACAATTAACAAGCTAATCAGAATTATATGGCTTCCTTACAGGGAAAAAAAAAATCATAATCATTAAGTTATTAGTTAATTAGACTTTTAAAATCCTACACACTAAATAAATTACAGTATTACTGGGAGAAAATCCTGTCCTCGTACGACAGGTGCTCCAGTCCTCTAATCATATTTGTAGCCCTCCTCTGGACTTGCTCCAGTAGCTCTATACCCCTTAGATGGTCCATCTCATTTTAATTTCAGCTTTCACTGACCCTTGCTATACAACAGTCATAAACTGAGCACCAGCACAGGCAGGGAGCTCACCTCACACCTTCCTACAGTGAGGAAACCCCAAATCCTGAAACTAGGCCACAGTGCCAGCAGAAAGCAGGGGGACACGCCCTCCGCAAGGCATCCTCGTGCCCAGCCAAACGACTCCCTGCCACGGACATCCTACTCACTCCATACCTCCTACTTCCACCTGCCCCTGGCCTCAGCTGATTTCTAAACCTCCTTTTCTGCACATCTGCACCCCCACGCACCCCTGGCCAGCTCCATGCTCCCCACAAGAAGTACTTCAAGTATCAGAGTTATGAAGTGTTTCTTGAAAGGTGTCTCTCAAGCGCTCTTTTGGGGAAACTATCCTTCTTTTGTAAAAATAGTAACCATGTCCTAAATAAATAAATAAATAAGTCAAGTAACTGTATTTTTGTGGTTCCATTCAGCTGCATTTTCAAAGTTTTTTCAAACTTTTAAGTCCCAAAAGACTGTTCAATTTTACATATAAAATTACAGCTGTGTTAGGAAATGTGAGACTGCTCACTGACAATAACCAGTAGTTGTTGGACAAATCATAGGAACAATAATGACAGCTTACATCCCGTTTGAATGCCTTACCTTAGTTACATGGATCTGATATGGTCTGATGAATCTCAAATTCCTTCTCTACACAGCAGGACAATTCTTCTCATACAAGCAGGGAATACTACAGGAGAGCTCTGCCCTTAGCTGGTGCATCAATCACTTAACTTTTAGGCAAGGTGTGGTTCACCAGTCTTCTACGCACCAAGTCTTTTGAATGATACCTTTTTTTTCTTTTTTACTGTTAGTATCCCCCTTGCTCCCTGTATACCACCACCACATCCTAGCATAGGGGAGCACATCTAATAGGACCGCTCCACCAGGAAAAGAAAGAATGACCACAACACAGGCATGGCAGTGCCCTCTACAGCAGAGGTGGACAGGACAGGGTGCTGCTAATGGGGTCCAGCAACAGTCCCAGACAAGGCAAGGAGATGAAGTAGGCACAGGGTCAATCTAGAGAATCCTGCTGGCAGCGGCAGAAGACAGGACTAAAGACAGAACTGGAGACAAGATACAAAATACACAAGGGGTCTATTAAAGGGGAAATTCACACTGTAACTGCTCAGCAATGGTAATTTATGACAGAGGAATGATCTGGTGTAATGGGCAAGAAGGGCTACTTCCAGAACAGGTTAAACTGGACCATATCCAGGTGGGTTTTGAAGATCTGCAAAGAAGGAGAGTCAACAACCTCACTGTGCAAACTGTTCCAGTGCTGTGATAACCCACAGCAAAGTGCTTCCTGATGTTTAGATGGCACCTCCTGTGTTCCAGTTTGTGCCCATTGCACCTTATCCTCTCACAGGGCATCACTGAAAATATCCAGGCTCCATTGTCTTTAATTCTTCCTTTCAGGTATTTATATACACTGATGAGAGTTCTCCTAAGCCTTCTTTTTAAAAGCAAACTGAAAACACCTTCCCCCCCCATTCACTTTCTTCTACCTCCATTCCTGAGTGGTGAATGGGGGCTGTGGTCAGTCCATAAGGTTTTATCTCTGCCATTCCTTCATGGTCACTCTCTGCCTCTACTCCAACATGGAGTCCCTCCCACGGGATGCTGTCCTTCCTGAACTGATCCTACATGGGCTTCCCAAAGGCAGCAGCTCTTCAAGAACTGCTCCAATATGGGTCCAAACCAGGGGTTGCGGTCCTTCTTGGAACAGACTGCTCCAGCACGGGTCCCCCACAGGTGGTAGCTCCCACCAGACCTCCTGCCCCACTGTGGGCTCCCCTCCATGGGCTGCAGCTCCAGCCCAGAGTCTGTGCCTGTGGGGCCTCTCCATGGGCTGCAGGGAAACTTCTGCTCCAACACTTGGTGCCCTCCTTCTTCACTAACCTTGGTGGCTGCAGTGTTAATTCTCTCTACATTTTCTCATACCCTTCTCCAAGCTGCTGTTGCACAGCACATTTTTCCTTTCTTAAATCTGCTTTTCCAGACACCCAACCAGCATTGCTCACTGTCTCAGCTCTGGCCAGTGGTAGGTCCCTTTTGGAGCCAGCTGGAGCTGGCTCTTCTCTAACATGGGGCAGCTTCTAGACCCTTCTCACAGAGGCAATGCCTGCAGACCCCCTGCTATCAAAACCTTACCACATAAACCTAATGCAGGTTCCTTGGACCCAGGTAAAATGGTGCATATGGAAGCCGCAGATGAGGCTGGGAACATGGATGCCTTAAGGGCTCTACACAGCTTTTAAGATTTCAGCTTTCCACAACTTAGGAATCCAGTGAAATAGGTTTCCACGTGAGCCAGACTCAGAAGCAAAATTAGACTAAGTGTACCATCAGATTTCTTATCTCAGGAATCCACATAACGTTGTGTAGATGCAAACATGACTTTTATCAGATCATTTGTTAAGCTCCAAATGTATAGTTTATTTACTAACCAAACTAACCAAACTTTGATAATACTGAGGAGTCTCAAGTCAAGGGACTGCTAAGCAACAAGGGACTGCTAAGCAACAAGGGACTGAGTTTAGGAGCAAGGTTTGCCAGCATCCACATGACAGTCCGTCTCCCACTTCTCCTGGAATTCTCATTGGTAAAATTATCAGGTTGGCTGCTATTCAAAGCATGGCCAAACAAGTGAGAGAGGATTTACTATCCTGAAACTACCTTCATATGATCAGAAATAGTCTCTTTTGCTTCAGAAATCACAAACTGATAATTATATGTTATAGATATAAATTATATCTGCATCTACACTTTCCCAGGAAGACCTCAGTCATGTCAGTTTGAGCCAGAACAGACATCATCAATCAATTCAGCATTCAGTAAGGGGAGCAAACATCTGAGGTGTAAGCCAGGATTTCCAATAGTGGATCTCTCACTAAAGTAGTAAGTTTAAATCCAATTAGATAGAAAACTACTTTAAGAGAAACTACAGTTTTGCTGTTATCACTATTCATTCCATAACCCTATGAGCTGGGCTGAACTTTGTGCTTGAGACCATGCTCTCCCTAAACCCATCAAAAATAAATTTAAAAATAAATAAATGAATAAAGACTAGATTAAAATTATTATAAGAGGAAAAACAGTGATTCCTTTAAGGTTATTGGAAAGTTTGTCTTCTCTTAAAAGTCCAAGCTTTGACTTGTTTAGTGAAAAACAGAAAAACAAAAATAAAATTCCAGAAGAGCAGTGAGGTATGCATCAAAAGGGTAAACGCTTCCATCAGTAACTCAAGTGCAGCAATGTCCTTTTGAAAAAAATAAAGGTAAGGAAAAGTTATTAATTTAGCAATGTATTTGGACGATTAAAGAACTCATTTCTATTCAGTTTGATTTTCATTTGTCTTGAATTATATACACCAAAAATACATAACACAAGTTTAAGAGAAAAAGAATAAGAAAGCTAAAGCACTGCGGTTAGCATCAGGGGAACAGAACAGGAAACAACTTCAAGACCAATAAGTAGCTATTACTTTTTCTGTTATAAAGATAAACATTTTGACCTTTTTAAAATATGACTTCTGGAATTGCAAGGGCAACATAATCAGGGCACTTTCAAAGGACTGATTTGATGTAATAAATTGAAGAGTTCTCAATGAGCTGGAGAAAAGTGGAACTAATAAAGTGTTAAACCATGATTTACTTGTTCTTAATAACCCTGGCCATTTTAAATCCAAGGGTTAGAACACTGATATATTTCTATGCATTTGATAGCAAATTTCAAAACTTATCTGAATTATCAATGCAATGGAGACTTTTTCAAGGGTGGTCTGTACAATGGCATTGCAACTGTAAATGCAATGTTCACATAATCTTATTGCTAAATATACGTATCTTATTGCTATGTGCATGTATCTTATGCATATGAATGAAAACATCATTATTTTGAAATGATGCTGTTCAAAGAAGTCTTTATAAATTTACAGAAATCATGTTAACAGAAAATACAATGCAGCTCTGCAGTAGCATACAAAACTTTAGCTTGCATGAGAAAAATAGCATGCAATGTGTCATGTATCTAACAGAAATTGGAAAGCTGTCTGTGGGGCTAAATTGAAAAATAGTGGCAGATATTATTTTCTCTGAGGTAAAAGACTGATGATTTAAAAGAACCTTTTCTCACCCACTTACAAGTTGTTCTCTGAATATACTCTTTACCAAGGAAAAGTGTGGGCTAGCAGCTCCCTGGGGGCCATGAACTGGGAGCCACAGTGAAGCTCCTAGCCTGGCCTTGCAGACAGACCCATCCCATGCAGGAGCATGACAGGCTGGGGGGGCACCAGGGCCAGTCCTGGGCACCTGGGCCTTTGCTGAAGCTGGGACAGGAAGGAGGTGAGCAGGTGGGCCTAGTTTGGCAGGGCCCATGGCCGCTCAGGGCTGGGCTGTGGAGAGATTGACCCTGGTCCTGCTGTTCAATCAGTGGGGCAGGGAGAGATACCTCTCAGGGGGCTGAAATGCAGACCCTGAAATGCAGGGGTGTGGGACAGCATGGGCAGAGAGGTCCCATATGGAGCTGTGCAAGGCCTGATAGTGTTCGCAGGCCCCTGACGCTGTTGAGCTGCCCATCCAAATAATCTATTCACCCTGACTCTATTTTCCACATGTTTTAAAGCTCTTCTCATTACCCTTTAAGATTGCTTTTGTCTTTCCTCATGACACCTAACAGCAGGCAAGTCCATTGTGTCCATTTAATATATAGTGAAATCTGGCACAAAAATAGGTCAAGATTTCACGATTGGAAGCATACAATTGTTTGATGTCAGAACAAGTGCAAGCTCTGAGGTCTTTTGCCCTTCCCTATCATGTTCTTTCTCCTGGCCCTATTTTCCCATCTCTTTTTCCACAGCAGATTGGTTTATCTCATCTGCGTAGGAGTTGTCGCAGTTCAGTTGTCACACCTGCTGAGGAAGATCAGTGACCACTCCAAGAAAGTCATGGAAAATACAAAGGTAAAAAATTCTGCAGTAGGGAGTGAAGAACTTGGCATCCCACCAGGAAAGACAAAGTTCAAACTCACCTATTTGCAGTGTTTCTTGATAACAGTGTAGATTTCTTGGTATAGAAAATAAAATTATTTGAGCACAGTTCTTCAACCTAGTTGTTGGAGTCCTCATTGAAGCAAGGATAACTCTGGATTCTAATTCATACTCCAATTATTTTAATGGGTTAAAAAATAGCTTTCACATTCAAACATGTTAATTTTGAAGTTTCTCTTCTCTTGAGGAACAACTTTATTCATCCCTGCTTTTTCTCTAGACTCCAAAAGCATTAACAAGACTACTTTAGATTCTTATCAACCTACCCAATCCAGAACAAACTGACAATTCAAAGACTCCTCTGAGAGGTGCTTATTCCAGATAGAAATAGAAATCAATTCCAAGTCTTCAATATTCTTGAAAATGCTATAACTGCTAAGATATTTCACAAATGAACAGTCCATTCTTCTGACTCTTTCTGTGACAAGAATGTTGATACGACTGGATTACACTTCATAATAGAATCATAGAATCATAGAATATCCCAAGTTGGAAGGGACCCATAAGGATCATCAAGTCCAACTCCTGGCACCGCACAGGTCTACCCAAAAGTTTAGACCATGTGACTAAGTGCACAGTCCAATCA
>NC_137698.1:58240077-58280268 GCF_964034855.1 Anser brachyrhynchus | reverse complement strand
TTATTTTCTTCTCTTTGTGGAATCCTCTGTGAACTGCTTTGCTTTTTCCTCTCTATATATGTGGAGTGAATTTGTTCAACCCAGCATTCAGAAATGGTCAGTCCTATTTTGGATTCAGTCTTGAGCACCTACTGACACATCAGTCATGAAAACAAATACAAACCTTTATAGACTGAACTAGAAGAAGTCAGAAAACTTTTTAACCTCAGCATCTTGATCTTTTAAAGTGTTTTGTGTTGTTTTTGTTTTTGTTTTTGTTTTTGTTTTTTTTTTAAGTTTGACCTGCATTTTAAACACATCAAAGGTTATAAAATGCTATTACTTGTTTTTGTTCCTGCTGCTTAAGAACCATTACTGCTCATTCTTTATTTGTTGGCTGTTGAAAATAATTGATCCTCTCACATTTATTATATCTCTTTACAGTTGCATAGACAGTTATTACATTTCCCCTTTGCATTTTTTTTTTTCAGGTCAAACAGAAACAACTCTGTTTTAACCATTCTTTCCAGGTTCAATTATCCAAACCTTTCATCATTCCTCTTTTCTGAAATGCATTTAATTTCTACTGTTAATTTTGAACTGCTGCATTCCTTACTGGTTGAAGGGCTGCACCTGAGGTCTACCCATTGATGAACAGAAACATTTTATAAATGCACTTTTTTATATTTCCATGAGCTAGTGTTTACATTTTGACTATTACACCAACACAACGACAAAAGATTATTTCCTACCTAAATCGGTTACCTTATCCGTCTCTCTACACAGCCATAAGAACATTAACATTGATGGAAATGAGCAACAGGCAAAACTTGGAGAGTAGGGAAGGCACAATTGTCCCTTTCAAAAGTACCATTTCCTTGTAACAATTTAAAGTGACCAGCTTTGTTCTAATGCCACTCCTTTCCAACTTTCCAATTCTATATCATTCTTGATTATATTTAATTCTCACTTCATTTTGTTATTATTTTTAATTGCTGAAATTTTCCATAATTCATTTCTCTTTATGGTTTCTATGTCCAACTTTTTCACATCCTTTTTGTAGGATTTTCTGTAACCTTTATGGTAATAGTTCAGAAATCTTGAAAGGGGGTTCTCCATGTGGAGTGAAAGTGCTATTAAATGAGGACAAAGAAGTAAATATGAAAGAAATCATAGCTTCTGGCTCTACATTCCTGCTGGTTTTGAAAGTCAGTGGAATGTGGGAGTCCTTCCTCTTCTCAGAGGCAAGATATTTCTAATCAGCACTATCATGCTTTAAGGCAACAGCTTCCAACCCCTATTAGTTGTAAACTCGGCAGGAACTGCAACCCCCTACCTCGCAAAGAAACAATATTTTTCCTCTGTGCAATGCAGATTCTTCAAAAGAAGGGAGAGAAAGAGAAAAAAATAGATGTGAAAATATGCTACAGTCCCATTCAAACTGCTGTTGATGATGTATTATACAAAATTCATGATCTCATAAGCTATTGAGTATTTTTCACTTAAATTAATTTTGGTAGGAACAGGATTTGCAGATTACTCCTTCTGTGTGCAATGACCTCTAGGGACCAGAAAAAAATTGCCAACAGATTTTTTTACATTCCAGTGATCGTATAAGGTAACATCCTATCCTACAAATGAAAATGAGACAATGACAAAAATGGATAGGTACACACAAATATCACAGCAAAATGATCACGTTTTCTGTGTCTAGAAGCCCAAATTACCTAAATATATTGCTGATCTCAGTAGTCTTTGGTGGTGACATAGCAAGCAAAGGCTGGTACAAGCTTGAAACTGTTTATTTAGACAGAGTTGTAACAAGAACAAGCTATGATCCCCAACCTATCTTTTTGGAATAAATTGTCCTTTTGATACAACTATTATAATAAAAAGATTTAGAATATAGTTCTGGTATTTCAAGTCATACATAAAATATATGATTTAATATTGTATATTTTTCAAAATATTTTCCAAAGAGGTAAACAAGGAACAGTCATGGAACAGGCCAATTTCATTTAAAACAATCGAACAATATCGTTCTTTGTCAGGCAATAATATGGACAAGACATGAGTCACAGAAACCTTTTCCATAGGACAAAATAGTTTAAATGAAACAATGGTTGTTTCAATATTCAAACTTAGGTTGGAGATTAGGAGAAATTTCTTTACCGAAAGGGTTGTGCAACACTGGAATAGGCTACCCAGGGAAGTGGTTGAGTCACCATCCCTGGAGGTCTTCAAGAATCATATAGATTAAGAATTTAGTATCATGGTTTAGAGGTGGATTTGTCAGTACTAGGTTAAAGTTTGGACTTGATGATCTTAGAGGTCTTTTCCAACCTAAATGATTACATGATTCTATGAATGATAGTAATTTGAAAATTCAGAATGGAAAAAGAGGCCACTGCAATCTTTATCTCGGGAAGGGAAGGGAAGGGGAGGGGAGGGGAGGGGAGGGGAGGGGAGGGGAGGGGAGGGGAGGGGAGGGGAGGGGAGGGGAGGGGAGGGGAGGGGTGGGGAGGGGAGGGGAGGGGAGGGGAGGGGAGGGGAGGGAGGGGAGGGGAGGGGAGGGGAGGGGAGGGGAGGGCAGGGCAGGGCAGGGCAGGGCAGGGCAGGGCAGGGCAGGGCAGGGCAGGGCAGGGCAGGGCAGGGCAGGGCAGGGCAGGGCAGGGCAGGGCAGGGCAGGGCAGGGCAGGGCAGGGCAGGGCAGGGCAGGGCAGGGCAGGGCAGGGCAGGGAAGGGAAGGGAAGGGAAGGGAAGGGAAGGGAAGGGAAGGGAAGGGAAGGGAAGGGAAGGGAAGGGAAGGGAAGGGAAGGGAAGGGAAGGGAAGGGAAGGGAAGGGAAGGGAAGGGAAGGGAAGGGAAGGGAAGGGAAGGGAAGGGAAGGGAAGGGAAGGGAAGGGAAGGGAAGGGAAGGGAAGGAAGGGAAGGGAAGGGAAGGGAAGGGAAGGGAAGGGAAGGAAGGGAAGGGAAGGGAAGGGAAGGAAGGGAAGGGAAGGGAAGGGAAGGGAAGGGAAGGGAAGGGAAGGGAAGGGAAGGGAAGGGAAGGGAAGGGAAGGGAAGGGAAGGAAGGGAAGGGAAGGGAAGGGAAGGGAAGGGAAGGGAAGGGAAGGGAAGGGAAGGAAGGGAAGGGAAGGGAAGGGAAGGGAAGGGAAGGGAAGGGAAGGGAAGGGAAGGGAAGGGAAGGGAAGGAAGGGAAGGGAAGGGAAGGGAAGGGAAGGAAGGGAAGGGAAGGGAAGGGAAGGGAAGGGAAGGGAAGGAAGGGAAGGGAAGGGAAGGGAAGGGAAGGGAAGGGAAGGGAAGGAAGGGAAGGGAAGGGAAGGGAAGGGAAGGGAAGGGAAGGGAAGGGAAGGGAAGGGAAGGGAAGGGAAGGGAAGGGAAGGGAAGGGAAGGAAGGGAAGGGAAGGGAAGGGAAGGGAAGGGAAGGGAAGGGAAGGGAAGGGAAGGGAAGGGAAGGGAAGGGAAGGAAGGGAAGGGAAGGGAAGGGAAGGGAAGGAAGGGAAGGGAAGGGAAGGGAAGGGAAGGAAGGAAAGGAAAGGAAAGGAAAGGAAAGGAAAGGAAAGGAAAGGAAAGGAAAGGAAAGGAAAGGAAAGGAAAGGAAAGGAAAGGAAAGGAAAGGAAAGGAAAAGTTTTTTTTCTATTTAAGCTTGAGATAACCCCCTTCACCATTTGCATGCAGAAACACTTACTTGATGGCACATCATTGCCTTTCACTGAGAAAGCTTAGAAAATTTCAAAACCTCATATTTTATTTCCAATCTCTTCACATTCAAATACACCTTTTTCACCCTCATCATATCCAACTCACAAGGTTCATTAAGTTAAAACAATCTTCATATAAAATTTTCCTCACAGCGCTCTGTCAATTATGTTGCAAGAAAGCAAGAGTTGTCTGAATTGCACTGAATATATGTTCAGTATTCAAATGTTGTCTCCCTGAGACATGAGATACATGAGAATCAGTGAAAGTATTTAAATCTTTGCTAAGCTAGAGAAGATTTGTGGGTTTGGCAATAGTTTGGTTTTGAGCTTGCAATTAAATTGACGATGTGTTCTTGATATTTACTAATATACTTTTTTTTATTATTAGCATTATTCTATAAAATATATTCTGTGCTTATTTGGGCATTAGTGCCCAAATTACAAAGAGACTATGTTTCCCCTAGAAAGTACATAAAAATGTCCTACAATCAACGCAGTTACTAATATATAAAATAATAAGAACATAAAAGAAAGAGAGAGCAACACCACTGTTTTCCTCCTTTCTGTTAAAGGGAACCCTATTTTTAAATATTAGAGTAGATTAAGAATCTATTTATTAAAACTGGTTTTATTGAAGAAGACTTTTCTATGGCTGAGAAAACAAAGGACAAGACTCATACCAACTGGATACTTAACCAAGTTGTAAAAGTTACCTAGTTCCTTTCAGCTCATGTAAAATGATAGAACTACCAAAGCTGCAAAGGAGCTGTTCCCAGGAGAGCCATCCAAAAAGCACACATACATTATGAGAAGCAACCACTGTTTAAATAGAGATGCAAAGGATAACATCTGAAGTGAAGTTTCCAAACACAATGTTTTTATTGTGGACTTGATAATGATACCCTTCAAAATGATGCTGATGAAACTTGCAGTTGCACAGCCTATTCAATGAGAGTAGAGGTGGAGTAACTAAGACTTCTGAGTATGCTGTGTGGTCACTCTAGTTTCTTCTCATTCCATGCTGTGATGGGGATATGGTTAACCTAAAAAGGATGGTCATTATGATGCAGAGTAATTTCCATTTATACATCAGGCAGTTTTGTATGCATTCTAACTGAAGAGCGTAATATATTGCTACACTTCACTTTCAGGACACTTTCCTTCCTAATACTCATTTTGAGTTTTTGTTATTTCTAATTAAATTAAGTTTGAATTTTAATTTGAATTAGATTAAAAAGAAAATTTGTTTTGTTCTGTATTTGCTACGTCTTAAAATATTTGTAAACATCATGCATCTTCTTTTTTGTTGTTTAGCTGATCTGTACATATGTAAAAGACATCATGGTGTATCTGATCCTTTTACGTCTAGGAAAGGACTAGCTGCATGGAATACTGTATGGCATATGAGAACAATCTTCCACAGCTAAATTTAAGTATTTGTGCCTCTACTAGCTGAAATACACATTGCAAGGGACATATAGTTAGTACATAAAAGAAAGGTAGTTCTGTCCTGAATCTTGCCAATATATATATCAGCTAAGTAGACAGGGGTGACAGATAGCACTCCTTCACCTTGCTCTCCTCTAAATTTTATTAAATTACTTACTAAGTTTAGTGCTTTAGCAATCGTCCTTTTGTACAAAACATTTTATGAAGAGCATTAGCATTTCTTAACTTTTCAATAATTTTACAGGATTTTACATTACACATCTTTTGGTTACCCTTGTGAAACAGACACTTGACATGCAAAATGTTAGTACGGAAAAAAAATGGAGGAAGTTTTTTGGTTTTGTTTTTATTAGAAATGTAAAACTTCTGACAAAACATGGAGGACATTAAAATGGCAAAGGCTGCTCAGCACAGCATGTAGAACAGAGGCAGTCAGACTACATCATTACATTCTTGTTCTGCATGATGCTCCTTTTGCTGTTGCTGTCATTGAGAAGCAGAGCACAACTAACAGAGTTCAAACTAGCAGAAGAAGAAGATGGAAAAATTCAGGTTTTGATTTAGGTTTCTGTTGTTGACCATAAGGTTCTGGAAAACCCTTGGAAAATTGTTTAAAATGAGAGTTTACGAGAAAAAGATGATGTGAAGGGTTATGACGGGAAAAGACATTCTTCTTTTTCTTTTTCTTTTTCTTTTTCTTTTTCTTTTTCTTTTTCTTTTTCTTTCTTTTTCTTTTTCTTTTTCTTTTTCTTTTTCTTTTTCTTTTTCTTTTTCTTTTTCTTTTTCTTTTTCTTTTTCTTTTTCTTTTTCTTTTTCTTTTTCTTTTTCTTTTTCTTTTTCTTTTTCTTTTTCTTTTTCTTTTTCTTTTTCTTTTTCTTTTTCTTTCTTTTTCTTTTTCTTTTTCTTTTTCTTTTTCTTTTTCTTTTTCTTTTTCTTTTTCTTTTTCTTTTTCTTTTTCTTTTTCTTTTTCTTTTTCTTTTTCTTTTTCTTTTTCTTTTTCTTTTTCTTTTTCTTTTTCTTTTTCTTCTTCTTTTTCTTTTTCTTTTTCTTTTTTCTTTTTCTTTTTCTTTCTTTTTCTTTTTTTCTTTTTTTTCTTTTTTTTTTCTTTTTTTCCACTTACGGTAGAATGTACCATCAAAAGTAGAATGTAGAATCAAAGCTTCTCTCCCTGTTGTTTCTTCATGTGATAAACCTTTCTTCTGTCCCCTGAATTCTTTATAAGTGGCAAAATGCTGCTTATAAGCTTCACTTACTCTCTTTGCACAAACATCAAGTTTTAATTAAATGTGTTTTCTCTGAGTGACTTGCAAGTGGTATTCTCAGACACGTTTAAAAAGAAACACGAACAAGTACAATAAACTGCATGCAAAGGCTGAAATAAAGTTATATGAAAAAAAAAAGTTTAAGATTTGTATGTTATAGTGCTTATAATTGGTAAATATCATTCAACCTGTCTGAATGTCAAAATTCTCCTGACAGGATGTCTATTGGAGCAGCTAAAAGACTTCTGATCAACAATATTCTGACTTCCTCATTTTAAATAAGCTTCACCTGTGCTATTCCTCATGGCTTATATGTTCCCTCCTGATTATGGATGCATTCATATTTATTAGATCTTTAGGATTTCAGTTTTCTATAATGCTTTCCATAGCCCAATTCAACGTCTGCTCATCTTATTATTGAAACTTAATTAACACATCATACAGGAGGTTCTCATTTGATAAATAGTTACCTCCATACTTCAGTGGGCTGCTAAGTTTCTTCCTCATTCTCTCCTGTTACTTTGGGGTATCTCAGTAAACTGTGATTTTATAGTTATAGAGCATACTCCAGACTGAACCACTGTATGGGCCATCCCAGGTATTCTTATCACTGTGTTTCACTTAAGCGAAAGTATACCCCTAAGCAAATAAATGCAATTTTTCATGAGGGATACACACACACACACACACACATATATATGGGTAAATACAGTTCTACTTCACTCAAAGGTCACAGATATCTTTCCTCTTCAGACATTTTCTTGTAATAGAGTATGTGCCTTGCTATTCCAAAAGACTTCCTGAAACAATCCCGTTCATATTCTTTTCATTATTCATTTATCTCATGCTTCAAAACATTAATGTAACTGATAACCTAAATTTAGTAACAGACAGTTTACACCTGTTCTGTAAACACTGGCTTTCAGCTTAAGTAGTTCTATTCTCTGGTGTTTATTTCTAGAGAATGAACATGTCCTCTCCCAGGTTTCAGTTTACTAAACAGACAATACACATTCAGTTTCCTTCCATAAAATAAGATTTCCATCTTTCTGTTCATTTTTATAACATTTCTCTATACCTGATCTTCCTATCAAATGCTCTGAACTTCCTCTGTATTGGTAACTTCCAATTTTCTACCATCAGAAAATTTCTTGAGTACCTTAAGGCTTTTGGTGAACGTTAATGAAACATAAACATTAATGAAAATGAAATTGCTTCCTCAAAGATCCTTGAAGATAAGGGTAATCTCTTGCATAAAGCCTGCTTAAATTTCCAAAAACTTTGAAATCTCCCTTACCAAATGCTTCTAAAGAAACTGAACGGAAATGACATAAAAAACCTTTTCAAGATTAGGTTATTGACAGAAAGATAAGAAATGAAGGTAGGAAGTCAGTTCTCACTGGAAAGAGAAGTCATCTACTGGTGGCCTACATAAGATGTTGGCGGTGCGTTAACCCTCACGTGACCTGTGAAAATATTCATATACAGCTTAGTAAAAGGGCAAGTAGCAAAATGATAGTTTGCTGATGACAGGCATTTATTCTAGATAGTAAGAATAAAGGTTGATTGTGACTAACTGCAGGAGGATCTCATAGACAGTAGGTAATAAAATGGCAGATGAAGTTCAGTATGACTAAACATGAGATTAAAGACATGGGAATAAACAATTCTAACTTTTCATAACAAATTGTCAGCTCTGAGCTGACAATCACCAGTCAGAAGGACTGTTTGGGTTTATGAAAGAAGGAATCATGAAAACATTAACTCAGTATTTAGTAGTGGCCATAAAAGCAAATCAGGTATTATGAGTTAGTTAAAAATAATAATTAAAATAAAATAAAATAAAATAAAATAAAATAAAATAAAATAAAATAAAATAATAAAATAAAATAAAATAAAATAAAATAAAATAAAATAAAATAAAATAAAATAAAATAAAATAAAATAAAATAAAATAAAATAAAATAAAATAAAATAAAATAAAATAAAATAAAATAAAAATATTTTTTCCACCATACAGGTCCAATATTCTCACATTTTGAGTGCTGGATAAAATTCTGTTTCACTCTTCTCATTTAGGTTAAGATAATGGAAACAAGAATGATCAAAGGTATAGAAAAGTGTTCTTATTGTTAGATTCAAAATCTTAGTATGTGCAAGAAGAAACTTATCATAAATATTGCATATATGTATATGGTAAACAGTTTATTGTTCATTAAAAGTGAAAAATATCATCACAATAAAACAAGCAATAATAATACCATCAACCACAGTCTAAATGAATAAATACAGAATGTCTCATTAATAGTAGTACTATTAATTGCTGTACAAGAAAACTTAAAAATATCTTTCCTCTGCTGTTATGTTATGTTCATCCTTTCCATGCCCTTCTATATACTAAGGTCGAGGTTGGTATGTCAAGTTGATGGTTGGAGTTGACGGTCTTGAAGGTCCTTCCCGACCTAGATGATTCTATGATTCTTTTCTATTCTATGATTCACCAGTCTGCCTCAAGCAGGGAAGAGGTGGGATCACAGGGAACTGTTAACAACCTTCTTCAGTGCTGGGGTCCATTTGGGTATTTTATATGTTTTCCAATCACAGTTATCTTTCTTCTCACTGGTTTCCAGCTAACATCTTAAATTTGCACAGTACTCTCCACATGACTGACAAAGGATTGACAAAACTGACAGCTCCACCACATCCTTACTGTGTCCTGTGAGCTGGGCCTGACTTGTAGGCCGATGTCCCAGCTTGGCCTCAGTCTTTCCTGTGCCCTCACGTCCCTGCCCAGCCATTCCAGAGCTGGATCTGATCCTAATTCCCCTCACCAGGTCTGATCATGACCCCAACATGCGGGCTGATACCCCATCCTAGCCTCAGCCTTTCCCCACCACCATGAACTTTCCTGACAATCAGCCTGTTTCTAGTCCTTCTCACTTTCATTCAGACCTGATCCTGACTCATATTCCTGGCTCAGCCTTGCATTTGTTTCAGCACAATAGATTTGCCTAATGAGTGGCACTGTGTGCTGACTCTGGCCACCACTGCCTGTTGTCACAAGCAAAACAATATCAGCTCAGGGAATTTCACTTAATTAAATTTATTGCCAATTATGAGAAAATTTAAATTACTCATTTGGGTATTCAGAAACACAAAAGAGATGATTAAACAAATGCTTAGGGAAGCACCTTTCCTACCTCTTTCCCAGGCTCAGCTTCAGACCAACACCTCTCCTCTCCATTTCTTTGCCTCAGCTCTTCTTATTTTCACTTCACACTATACTCAGTTTCTCCAAATCCCTTTGGCTGGGAAACAGAGGGTGCAGGAGGTTGGGGCAATGTGCAGAGGTTTCTTTCTACTACTCCTTGCTTCTTACTGCTCCCCTGCTCTGGTATGGATTATCCATTGGCCACAGTCCCTTTGGGGGTGTCCCTGCCCCAACATGGATCACCCAAAAGATGCAGCCAGGTGTGCCCCTCCTCTGGCACAGAGAACCTCCTTATAGGAAGGAGGTCCTTGCTGCACAGGAGGTTCTTGCTGCTCAGAATGCTATTATCCTGCCTGGTCAGGTGCACCCCATACAGTGTCTACACACACACTATCTCAAAGGTGTTTCCAAGATCACAAAACCCAAAACCCTGAGTGTGGCACCAGGCACACAGCCAATCATTTGTCTGATTCATTCATCTCCTTCTTCTTAGGTCCCAGTCTCCAACTGGGTGAGAAGAGGAGCACACTGCCAATGCTCCTTATCCTTTCAACATATTTCTGAGGGATATAATCTCCCTTTTGATATTTCAGTCTCTTCATTGCAGCCTCATTCAACCCTACATGAAAGAGTAGGAATTAGTTAGTCCTCTGGCTTTAGCAGCCTTGGTAGCCTCTTCATGATATTGTGAATGTGGGCCCCTGGCAGGCAGCAAACCTCTCTGGAGAAATTGTCTGGCAAATTGGTGCTTCAGTGCCTCACAGTGAAGAATCTCTAATTCCTAACACTCCTCATGCTTTTTTTTTTTATTATTTTTTTTTGGCACTGTTTCTAATACAGGTGGTTGCTTGGTCCAACTTTGTACAGTTGTCCTTTACAGAGTACATGACAGTAAATGAGAGTACAGGTCTCATGTGCTCTCCTTTTTTCAGCCCCAGCGCATCGCAGTATTCCTGGCCCTGCCTAAGCCTCTTCACCATTCTCGTGAGGGCTGCTGGCTCCTGGCAGCTCTCTCCAGTCACTGGGGCTTCCTTGATGCAAGAACCCCCCTGCACACCACAATTCCCTGTTCCAATCCACAACATGCCTGCACCAGAGCTGATTGCATTGGGAAGACACTCTTGCCTCAGTGAGTAACCTTCTTGATCAATCTAGAATAGTCTAGATACCCCTCCAGCTTTTCAGTACTACCAACATCTGGAATTTACTATATCTATAATTTAGCATTACATGAGTCTTTCTTAATTTAAGTTCTAGGTCACCTTTTTTCACAAACTCTTTTTATAGGCAGTTTAGGATTTAAACTGAAGCTAATGAAAAATACCAAACTTTCTTTTTACGATTTTTTTATTATTATTTCTTTGCTCTAAATTCATGCAGTGATGCCTTGTTGGAAAATTCTGCATAGTCTTTTAGAAAGACTAGTGAATCATTTCATTTCCCTTGACCCCCAAATGATCATTAATGAGCAGTAAAATAACTTTAACTGTTACAGTTTGGTAGAATATTTTTTAATCCTTTCTAAGGCAAACCACAAGATGTAATTATTCTCTTAGTCTTACAACTGTCTGATTGCTAGCAGTCTCACATCTCTAGATGCCTATAATTATCTGTAATAATTTCTTAGCTCATTTGATTAATTCTGAGGGAGTCTGTTTCTTCTCATACAGAAATATATAATGATATGGACTTCTTACCTCACACACTGTACTAATTGCTAAATTTTATTTTGTATAACAGTGTAACAATATTTAAAGGTTCACTAAAAAGATTAACTTCCTCATCCAAAGACAGAATAATTAGTCTTACAAATTAACTAGCCCTCTCTCTCATGAGTGAAGATTCTCTGTAATTGATTATCAGTTTATATACATATATATAAATAAATAGTATCAGCTGTTCAACTATTATTTGAAGATATTTGCAGTAGCTTACATAATTTATCTGAATTTTAAATGCAAAACAATGTCAGTGAGACAGTAGTACACTGAGCATATAATTTAATAAATTACTGATTTATGAAAGTACTGTCAGGAGCATTGTCCATAGTATGAAATAAAAGCACGTAATGTATCATACACTAAAGTCATAGGCATCACTTAATTGCATATTCTTTACTGAAATATTGTGGGTTTTTGTTTGTTGTTGTTTTGTTTTGTTTTGCTTTAATCTATAAAATGCCCTAGTTAGATAATTTATGAGTGTGTGCAGTAAGACTTAGCAAATAAATGCATGTATATATGCTAGAATCAGCACTGCATTTTTGAAAAGGAAAAACTAGATACATGAAAGAAAATAGGGATTTAGTTACAGAGAGTGTGGTTTACACAGAATTGAGATATCAAACTCCAAATAATGTTTTTAAAAGTTCCGTGTTTACATATTCATCTGCTAAGTAAAGTCAGTCTCCTCTTACTTGAAGAAACTAACCAGCGTTTCAGTGACACTGTCATCCCTATTTATATGATAAACCAATAGTTAGAAAGCTGCATATGGTGGACTTTAGGTTTTCCTAGAACTAAGAAAATTCAAACCCATTTACTTCTCACCAATACTCCATCTACTACTGTACTTGTAAGAAACAAGGTTGTAATTTTCTCAAAACTCTGCCAGTATATTGAAAAGAATAGCAGATATGTAGAATCATATGCAAGTAGGACTATGACTCTGCAGTTTAGTTTCAGGTTAGAAGTGGAGATACAGGATCCCAGTCCCTGTTCTTTATGTATTTAGCATTAAGCAGTCATTGGACAAAAGTCAGAAAGAGTCATGTCCCACCAGAATAGAATCTTTCAGCTATTCTACTTTTTATGTTAATTCTTCATTTGTAAAGTGATTTAAAGTCAGATGAAAAATGGTCCAAAAAGAAGTCTAGACACTTGAATTCACATTTCATCTTTTGCTGTGAAGCAATCAGTGTTCAATTATTTCATGCAAGATGAGCAAATGTGTGAGCTCCCCTTAAAGCTGGTGGTTAGGCATACACTGCTAAGATAATTTTGCTAGTAACTGATTAAATTCTTCAGATGCAGAGGAAAGAACTTACATTGTCTCTCTTGCATTTGAAGTGTTCTAGCTTGCATAAAAGAAGGTAGTAATATTTATATAATATTTAGCTGTCATCCAAATCTGTGATGTCTGACTCCAGAACAATATTCAGGTTTATGAAATTCAACTGCAAATCTTACTTGGTCAGATAAGTAGCGTCAATTTGTTTTCCATTCCTAATTATACAACACATTTTAGTTAATCATTAACAGATTTTCCCATCAGAGATAAAAGTGATAAATTAAAATGTTATTCTTTGTATTATAATGAATCATTTTTTTCACTTTATGAAGAAAGTTTAAAAAAAATCATAGAATCATAGTATATCCCAAGATGGGAGGGACCCACATGGATTATCAAGTCCAACTCCTGGGTTTCCAAAGGACCTTCCAAAAGACCTTGTGTCCGAGAGCGTTGTCCAAAAGCTTACTGAACTCTGGCAGGCTCATTGCCGTGACCACTTCCCTGAGGTGGGAAAAAAAAATAAATCAAAGTCTAACATATCAAAGCTTGATTTATGTCACAAGGTTGATATGTAAGCACACAAGCACAAATAAATATAGAAACTGTCTCTTAATCAAATTGCAACTAAGATTATGGAAAGTATGTAAAAAAATCAGAATTGTGTCCTACTAAAGATGATTAGTTAAAAAAGTAGGAGGTTTTAATTGTGTCCCTCAAAACACAGATCTGGAAGCAGTGGTTAAATTCCTTAAATCATAATTGTGTTAATATCATGGTTACCATCATGTCTGACCTTGTCTGAGATATATTCCTATTACCTTACCTATGCAACTATTAGAAATATGATTAACAGATCTTGTGAATGTGAACTACAAAGTTTATATGTGATAAAATTTCACAGTGGGGTTTGAACATTACTTAGTGAGGATGAGAACTGGGCCTCACAATGATTTACTAAATCATTAATATCTCAGCCAAGCACAGACAGTCATTGACTGTCTGTTATAAACCTCATATTAAAATTGTTCAGACTATTCATAATGTAATTAGTATTTTCAGATAAAAAGAAAACTGTGGCTTGCTGTAAATAAAGCTAAACACTCTCTTGCTTGCATTAGAGAATAACAAATAAAGAAGAAAGGGAGAGGAAATTATTATTAAGCCAAGTTACTTCCAGAGTGAGATATAAATTACAAATGCATCCAGATCTGGAATCTTTTACAAAGGCTAAAGGACTGTGTGACTGATACAGTCTTCTTATTCAAGTCCAATGAAATGTATACCAGCCTATCATAAGAACCATTAGGGAAAACAAATCTTTATATTCACAATAATTCAGTTTTGTTATGAGGCTAAATGTTATTTGGCTAAATCTTAAGCATTCTTTTCGTTTGTCTTTGAGTAGGCAATCCTAACATATAGCTAAGTGAAATATTTTTGACAGCCAGAAGCATAGGATGTCTGCTGGTATTCAAAAGACATAGACATGATGCTACATCTGTGCTACAAAGCTAAACATGGCTGGGATCATTTTCTGATGCTGGGGCCTACTATGGAAACATCTCACATTAACATTGTTCAACTTTCTTACTCTCCAAAACAGGTGACTGCCATTAGGGGATTTTCTCTGACGTATGTTAGCTTCACAACTGTGCCAGTGAACTGTTTAAGCAACTGCTGTAGCAGAGCAAAAGCATTTCAGGGATCATTGTAACAACTTCAAAGTACAAACTGCAGAGTTTCAGAGACTGGAAGTGTCCCTTGCCTTTTTTAAAGGCCTTTTTTATTGCCTTTTTTATTTTTACTAAAATACTAAAATGTATTCTAGTGACCTTGCTTCATTAGCAAGGAAAATCCTTTGACACACATCAAAGTCAGAGAAACTTAGCTGGCACCCTGAAATTGCTAAGAAACACACAAGATTCCTGTATTCTGCTTAATTTAAAAGAGAGTCTTCTCTCACTAGATGAAATACCAAATAAGTTTTTAGCTGATTCACTAGCTAAAAGATTCCAAGATCCAAACATAGGCTCTTTCTCAATGTAGATAGATCCTGGGAAATCTATAAAACAATCCAAACAGAGAAGAATGAATACTGTTGATTATTTCTGGAGAAAGAAGACCAATATAAGGACAAAATTAGAAATGATGCAGTATCTTAAGTTTTCTTTAAATCTCAGATGCTTTTTCTTTCCTTAGAATTGTTTTACAAGTGAAGGAGGAGAAACTTTTGAGGAGTGACAGAATAATACAGGAACAGCTATGTGGCATCACACTGGAAGATTATTTAAGCTATGTTTTTCAGCTGTGGCTAATACCAGATATTCCAGATGGAAAAGTAAATCTCCAATTGTCCTGGTTCCAGTTAGGACAGAGTTAATTTTCCTCCTGGTAGCTGGTAGGGTGCTATGTTTTGGATTAGGATGAGAAGAGCGCTGATAACATGCTGATGTTTTAATTGTTGCAGAGCAGTGTTTACACCGGGCCAAGGACTTTTCGGCTTCTCACTCTGTCCTGCCAGCGAGCAGGCTAGGGGTGCAGCAGGAGCTGGGAGGGGACAGACCCAGGACAGCTGACCCAAACTGGCCAAAGGGGTATTCCATACCATCTGACGTCATGCTAAACAATATATAGGGGTGGCTAGCCGGGGTAGGGGGGCCGGCTGCTCGGGGATAGGCTGGGCATCGGTCAGCGGGTGGTGAGCAATTGCATTGTGCATCACTTGTTTTCTTACACATTATTATTATTAATACTATTATCATTATTACAATTATTATTATTGTTATTATTATTTTCCCGTCTTAATAAACTGTCTTTATCTCAGCTCACAGGCTTCACTTTCCCGTTTCTCTCCCCCATCCCAGAGAGGGAGGGGGGAGGGTGAGCAAACGGCTGTGTGGTGTTTAGCTGCCAGCTGGGTTAAACCACAACACCAATAAACGGAGAGAAGGAGAAAACTGATCCCCAAATAGGAAGTGATCCTAAGGTCTGATAATAATTTTTTGTGTGTAATATAAAGACAGATTTAGTATTCATTCCAACTTTATTTTTTTCATTTATAAGGACGACTGAATATTTTATAATCATGTTATAGACCCAGTTGAGTTTTCTCTGATGAGGAGAAAAAAAAAAAGATAAAACTTACACTTTTGCAGTAATAGTGTTTCCAGATCTAAGTGCTCTTTTTCTCCAGAACTTACTCCAAACAACATTCATGTTCTTTAAATGCAAAGTTTTCCCACACCTCTAATAAGGTATGTACTACTTTTTGACACTTCTTCCTTCCAGAGTGGTATATTATGAGACACATACAGCTAGCCCAAACTTCCATAGATATTATATAGCTAGCACAACAAGTATAGAACCAAAAATATTCAGATTTTTTTCTTTCTTCTTCTCCAGAAGCTTTATTGTGCTCAGGACAGTCGTTCAGAGAATACAGTATCATTAATTGCTTCCTCTTCTAATCTAAATCACAGAATCATTTTATCACTACCTTTGCTCTAAATGATCATCAATTTTCAAGTAACATCCAATCAATCTTTCCAGGTAATTACAGGCAAATAAATCAGTTTCCAAGGAAGATCACTAGTCTTTGAAGAGAAGTTGCAAGTTATCTTCAAGTTATCATCCCTATCAATGCAGAAAATGGAATGGAATGGAATGGAATGGAATGGAATGGAATGGAATGGAATGGAATGGAATGGAATGGAATGGAATGGAACATAATAGTTTAGTTGGAAGGGACATTCAAGGATAATTGAGTCCAACTGCCTGACCGCTGCAGGGCTAACCAAAAGTTAAACCGTATTATTAAAGCATTATCTGAATGCCTCTTGAGCACTGGCAGGCAGCACGGGGCATAAACTGCCTCACTAGGAAGCCTGCTCCAGTGTTTGACCACCCTCATAGTAAAGAAATTTTTCCAAATGTCCAGTCTATACCTCTCCTGGTACAGCTTTGTGCTGTTCCCACGCATCCTGTCACTGATTAACAGGGAACAGAGACCGGCACCTCCCTCTCCCCTTCCCCTCCTCAGGAAGCTGTAGAGATCAATGAAGTCACCTCTTAGCCTCCTTTCTCCAGACTAGATGAACACAGTGTTCTCAGCCTCTCTTAGCCCAAGGCAGCTAAGCACCGCACAGCTTTTTGTTCACTCTCACCAGTGCAAGGGGGGAGAGAATCAGAAAAAAAGGTAAAACTTTTGGATTGAGATAAAGACAGTTTAATGGGACAGAAAAAGAAGGAAAAATAATAATAAAAATACTTATAAAAGAATATAAAAAACAGGTGATGCACAATGCAGTTCCATACCACTGACCAGATGATGCCCATCCAGTCCCTGAGCAATGCTCTCCCCTGCCACCCTTGGCCAACTCCTCCCAGTTTTCTTGTTCATAATGATATCATACAGTAAGGAATATGCCTTTGACCAGTCTGTGTCAGCTGTCCTGGCTGTGTCCCCTCACAACTTCTGGTTTCTGGTGTATCCCCAGTCTCCTTGCTGGCAGGGCAGCACAAGAAACTGAAAAGTCCTTGACTTAGTGTAAGCAGTGCTCAGCAACAATAAAAACAGTGTGTTATCAGCATTATTCTCATCCTAAATCCAAAATACAACATTATACCAGCTACTAGGAAGAAAATTATCCCAGCTGCAACCAGGACAATATCCACCTTTTATTCCATACCATCTATATCATGCTCCAGTCCCACACTTTCCAATAAATCCCAATTAATCGCTACTTTTCCTGTCTTTTGATATACACACACAGATATCATTCCCTTCTTCTATGTACTATCCCTCTAATATGTCCTATGAATTTATTTAGTCCATGACTTTGGGCTCCATCTGTCAAAACAGTCATTCAGGGCAGGAGAGATATTGTGTGTTGTTGAATTATTGCATGCTGAAGCCATTTCTGGTTCCATCACTGCTGCACTTTGCTCTGTTCCATCAAAATTCATTTTTCATTCATTAATCTGCATGATTCATTCTTATATGGCATATAGCAATGATAGTAGTAATGGCATACAGTATTATGTAGCAATTAACATCATGAAATTCAAATCATTAGCTATTCTCAACCAAAATCAAATCCTCTTTAGGTACACATTGGACCTCTGATGCTTTCCCACAATACAACAGGACCTATCAGTGAACAGGGCATATTGTTTCTCATTTTCTGGTAGTTTATTATAGAGTGGGGCCTCTTCAGTGCACATCACTTCCTCCTCCAGCGATATTCCAAAATCTTTGCCTTCTGGACAGTCCATGATCACTTCCAAAATTCCTGGGTGAATGGGTTCATATATTCTCTTTTTCTGCCCTAGTTTCAAGAGGAGTTCTCTGTTCAGCCAAGCTGGAGTGCTCCCTGGAGTGGCATAGATGCTCCCATTAGCCTTGCCACCCTCAGATGGTGCAGTACCATCCCTTGGCTTAACCTCAATGTTCCTATTGGTATCACCCTCTCCCAGTGATCTAACCTTGCAGTGAGAACTTGCTTGGATGCCTCTTCTTCCTTCTTGTCATAACCCCTCTCTGCTACACCCATAGCCTCATACCTACGCAGTAATGGAAGCTGAGCGGGAAGTTAGGGACTCCTCTTCCAGCTCCATGCAGTAGTAACTTGCTTCCACTCCTCAGTATCCATCAAGTTGTTGCCTTTATCCTTATGCAGATCAGGTGCCAGGCCTGCCTCAGTAGTGCCCGTGATAGGTTGGCACGTTCATACCAAAGATGACGGAGCATGGCTCCATTGATCTATCACCTTTTTGGACTCCCACATGCTTCTCAGTCTCCCCACCTCTTCTTGAAGTTTGGCCACCGGACACCAGTTAATCTATCTACCTGGGCATGTATGGTGTTTGCACTTGCCCTCCATCTCAGAGAGCACCCCAGGCACACCCTACAGCCTGAAAGCTGGGTGGCCATATGAACTCATTGGAGCTCCATCTGGGTGGTTGTACTAGTCCCACTGGGGGCCAGAGAAATGGAAGCAGAGGGCATGGCTTTCTGTGAAGTGGTCACTATGTCTGTGCCTCCTTGCTGCCACACGCCCAACAGACTGTTGTTTAATGCATTGACATTGGTTGAGGAGGCTGTCAGGGCTGCAGCCCATGCATGCTGGTGAGCAGAGCAGGCCAGCAGAGCAGCCTGTCTTACTGATGGAGTGAGAGAGTGCACTGCTCTTATTGCACAGCTATCTGTGCAAACTGCAACACAAACTGACCTAACTGCTGCATCCCTGTTTGTGGCCCTGGTTACAGCACTCCTGGTCACTGGCAGTCCATAGGGTTGGGTTATACGAGGCTTCCCACCATTTGAACTGGCTGCAGTCTGCCATCTCTGCCCAGATTTCACCAGGCCCTCTCATGAGACCAGTGGCCTGTTGGCCAGTGCCTCCACACACACAGCACACACAGCCCAAGAGTGTAGAAACCCTCTCAGACATCCCCTGGGACCTCACAAACCTCATACTTTTCTCCACACTTGGCAATTGCTGCTGGTGCCACCGTTGCTGATATTACTGCTACTGATAATGAAATCCGATATTAGCTCCATTTTGTTACCCTGGAAATTAGGGAAAGAGCTGGAGATAAAAAGTTGCATAGAATCAAAAAGAATTTGTAAAGATAGCAATGGCTTGGCAGCCTGTACTGTCAAATGAAATTTCTACATTTTACACAGATGCATTCCTCAGATTTTCTTTGCTTCCTTTTAAATGAATAGAGTTAAATTAGTTCCCATACACTCAAGAATCCTCTGACACTTTTCCTTAAGAGCAAGCCTTTACTTTTTTATTGCTTTAAATTCATATAAGCATTCAGTAATCTAAGTGTTCATACCAATATAAAGTTTAATGAAAATATATTAGGTTGGGTTGCTTTCATATAGGCGGGTAAGCCTTACTCAATTTCTGTTTGAATCCTTAGCTCACTCACACACTTTCAGCAGTTTAGCTGGCTGCATTCAAGGCAAACGGATAGGAAGTGTTGTGAAGCTTCATAGGAAGCGTCATAGGATAGGAAGCGTTGCAGAAAGCTTCAGTGCCTGTTTCCCTATGCCACTCTTCTGTGGAAGCAGCTTTTAAACTGAGGCCCTTTGCCCCACGTAGCTGCTTTGCATCTGCATTGCAGCAATGTCTCTGTGCCTGATCATGTACCCCCACTGATTCAGACCCTAAGCCTGACGCATGGACTCAGTTCCTGGCTTGACCTCAGACCTGCTTTATCTCTATGGACATTTTTGATGATCTGGTCTCTGGGCTTCCCCCAGCTGCCTCCCAGCCTGGTCTGTCCTGCTCCCTGCTAGGAATGGTGGGATGAGCCATTGCTTGTGAGGCCTCTGCCCTGCTGCCCACCCCATGGAGATGTCCTGCAGCTCCCAGCCCCCAGGGATTTGCTAGCCCACGCTGTGCCTTGACATCCCAGATAACTGAGTTGAAGCCATTATTAAATCCTGAATTGTAAACCACCTCAGTAAACTCATTACGAGCAGGATAAACTAGCATGGCTTCTGCAAAGGAAATTCAAGCTTTCTAATCTACTAAAACAGCAAATAAAAGGGAACAGGTTCATAAATTTTTTTTTACCTTTAGGAAGCCTTTAATAAAGTCCTTCGCAGAAGCTTTTTCTAAAGCTTCCTAGTCATGTCATGAAAGGTAAAATACTGTGATGGATTATAAACAGATTTAGATATAGAAAACAAAGGATAAGCATAAATATCAATTTGCAGCATGAAAAAAAAAAAAAAAAGTTAATAACTGGGTTCCCCAAAGGTCCATATGAGGAATATGGTTGTTTGATAGACTCAATACTGACACAGAAAAGAATTAGAAGAGGAAGGTGGTGATATTTGTTAAGAGTACAACATTATTTAGATTAGTCTAGACTGACAACATTTTACAAGATTTCCAAGGAAACTGAAATTTACTTCCATAATCACAATTTAATTCTGACAAATGTAAGTTAATGAACACACAAAGAAATAATTTCACATATACAAATAATTTGCAGTCTCACATTAATTCAAACCACTTACAAAGTTAGGTTACCATGTTATTATGGACTGTTAAATGAAAAGTCCCATTCGCAGTAAAATAGAAAAATCTGTAAAGAAATAACTTGAAAATGTCATTTAAAAGAATGTGAGACAATAAACATTACTTTCTGACATAAAATATCAAATTTAATTCCCTAGTAAAGAGGTATGTAAAAAAAAATAAAATAAAATAAAAAAATAAATAAAACAGCAAGCAATTTTTGAGTATGGCTAAGGTTTGTCTTTGTGTCCTGTATGATCAAGGTAGAATCAGGAAATAATCTATTCACATTGATAAATTCATTTGGTTTTCATATTCATAATAGAATAGATATGTTATATAAATAAACATATAAACATGCATATTTGCTTTGTTTCATTACAAAACCTGCATTGCTGCTTGTATATGTTGAGGATAGTTGAACTTTCAAATCCTAATATTTCAGTGGATTTAATTTTTACTGTTTTAAAATTAGGAGACAGAAAATAAAAATGAGACTTGATGACCAAACTTACTTTAGTAAGTTGATTATCTTACCTTTATAAATAAATAAATAAATAAATAAATCCACGGGGAAAAAATATAATTTTAATAAACTAAAAATATCATAGAGAAATTCTGTCTTGCTCTCAACAGTGATGATGTGAAGTTTATGAACTAAATTTCCTAAGTGAATTGTGAAATAGAAGTTCTTAAACTTACTGAAAGAAAAAGATGGATTTAGTAGCATCCAGTGATGCTTTATTTGAACAAAGTATTTGAATGTACAGAAAATATTTTATATAAGTTAAAATAACAGAATAATCCTGCATATACTTATTGTATGGCATATAATAAGGCATAAATTATATATAAGGCATAAATTAGAGATATATTTTTCCATTTAATAGGTCATTATTTAACTGTGAATGAAAGGAACAATTAGTTGGATTGTTGTTTGATATTATTGTTTTTCAAGGAAGAACTTAAAATATGAATAGTTATAACTTCACGTTGCAGATTCTGTTACAGATAATTATAATCTATTAGCCTAATTTGTCCACTTAGAGATCCATACTGATAGGATCACACAAGGATCACACAACATTGTACCTCAAATTTATCACTAGTGAGAAATGGAGTTAGAAAATACAGAATATTGTACTGACTAGAGATAGGCAACTACAATGCATCCTTCTGATGTATAAAACCAATCTGCCTATGTTGTGCAGTTTGAAAGTCCAAAATCCAAAAGAACTGTTGTTTATCCAGGAACAAATTGAAATGTTTTTTGTTTGTTTGTTTGTTTGTTTAGATTTTATTTATCAATGATACCCTTCTAGCTAGACAGTCCTAGGCTTCTTGTTCAAGCCTCTTTTTAGGTTTTGGGTTCTCAAATCCCTTCTCATTCATAGAACATGAAATATTACTTATTTATATCTTTTTGTCTCTAGTTTTGCTTTCATTAGATTCATGATCCTGATTTCAAAGCTCTAGAACAATAAGGAAAAACTCCTCCACTCATCTCATACACCACGAGTATAGGTAAGATGAAACTGTTTAAGAAGGAGACAGTAGAGATGATTTTTTTCAAGGGTTGAATAAGGCTGTAGAAATAAGTGTTTTGTTATTGTTTGTTCTGATTGCAATGCACATTGTTTTGACACGTCAGACAAATAAAGCGCATAAAACTTCTCATCACTAGTTTATTTCAGCAACAGAGAAACTGCAGAGAAACCACCAAGAAGAATTCAATTAAGATGCTAATTCAAAAGCTGAAGAAGGTTCTGGGGTAAGAATCTATAGAATATTTTGCATTAGAACAGCAATCCATTTTTGTTGTTGTTGTTCAGTATATGTATTAGAAGCATGATGTGGAGGAAGATCTGTCAGTAAAAGTATTATGAAAAGAAGAAATAAATGTTATCTTTAAAATTATAATTCAAACATGTATTAAGGCATTTCTTATCACTGGACCATATCTCTATTTATGTGCAAATGTATATTTATGCATGTATATTTATGCATATACTTCTACTTATTGTTGTACATCAGCAGCAGAATCAACATCAATTTTGTTTTTCAACCGAACTTGTTTTTTCTCCAAAGAAGTATAGATATCCAATGTGTGACAACATGGGGCTTAAAGCTGCATTGTTCATAATGATTTCCCTGGAGGCAATATTATCTGGTCAAAAAGGGGGAAAACAAACTACCTATCAGATTCTAATGGGCAGAGGTTAGTGTAACATCTGCCCTCTCTATTTTCTACTTGTTTCTGAATTCGTGTACAGCATTCCTCTGTCCCAAAAGTTGTTCAAGCATGTAACTGCAGTACCAATGAGTTGAATCCTCTTTTTTCTTTCATTTTTTTTCCAGCTGATATTATGGCAAATTGTTTTTCAGCTGCTATTTGAGGGTCTTTTTTCTAGCTTTGTTAAGAGTGAGTAAAGTGGCTAGAGACTGTGCATTAGAATCTTCTGGTTACAAGAAGTCAGTGATAATGAGCGATATGTGAAGTGTGATACCTATGCTCTAGTATCAAAAGTAATATTATCCAACGGATTTTTCAATTGGTACAGCAGCTTCTTTGCTCCTCTTTCAGTTTTCCTTTGCTGGTGGCACTAGCTTTTGAAGCCACCATCATTTTTAATCTTCTTTTATAACAGGCATCAACTAGTACTCATCTTGTATGTCTATTATAATCCATTCCTATAAGAGAACCTTCGAGTGACATAAATAACTTCCAACTCAGCAGAAGTTCCTGCCTGCAGACCTGAAGGCTGCAGAAAACTAAGTCATTCTCTTAGTTTCAGTTCTGCAGAAACTGGAAGAAATTTTGAGCAAATTGGAACCAAAACTAATAATGAATTTTATTTGATCACTCGTTACACTAATAGCTTCTTACTTGGTCTGTTTGGTCTTTTTTCTGATGTAATTTACTAGACCCCTTGTGAGGGAAGGGAAATGTAAGCAAAACAGTAGATCTGGTTGCTTAGAAAGAAGTCAAATCCACTGACCAACAGAGCACTTTTTTCAAATGAGACCTTTTATCATAATGAAAACATAGAAAAGTGAAATGAAGTGGCAGTGAGTTAGTGCTGAGTTCCATAGTACCATGACCTTTAGTTCATGATCAAAACCAGTATAGTTCAATGACTTCTGAGAAAGCTATGGGTTGTTCTGATCTTAGCATATACATTTGAAATACCAAAAGAACAACATGGCAGTTGACATTAATGGACTCTGCATTACTTTTGCTCTTGCAGCTTGAACAAAGATGCCAAGGACTAAGTGAGCTTGGAGACTGAACCAGCTGCTGATTACACGATGTTTGCAATTACAGAGTTTGCAGTTCTCCATGGAGGACAAAAAATTAAATTAAAATAATAATTATAATAATAATCTTTATAACCATTTGGCTATGTGAAATGCATATGTACTTAATCTAATGATTTTTTTAATTATTATTTTGTAGTTTTGTAGGACATCATTTCTTTATGTGGCATATTCACTTTCTGTCATACGCACATTACTTTGCAAATGGCAGAAATGCACACTGGGGATACACAGGACTACTCTGGGAACAATATTTTAAAAAATGTTACAATCTGCAAATGTTGCAGCCTGCCTGAAAAGGTTAACTGATGCTGCCTTGTGCAGCATTAGTACTAGAGAGGCAGAACAGACCCCACTATGGCAGGGGTTTGAAGGAGGGGAGGAGAAGAGAGGATTAAGGATTAGCAAAGTGTTATTTATGCTTTGCTCAACCCCTGCTGACTTCAGACTATTGTTCTCCTGAGGGATTTTCATATGGGATACTCCTTGCTCTTCTTTTTTGATTACTGATGCAGAAGTTCTCAAGAAATAAGCAGAAGATGTGAAAGAGAATGAGGAAGGATATTGACACAAAGAAAGACTGAGATACTGAAGACAGTGCTCTGAGGTGAGCCACCTGGCTGCTTGCTCACTGTCCGTCCTCAAGGGGACAGCGGGAGAAGATAGGACGAAAAAACTGATGGATTGAGATAAAGGCAGGGAGCTTGCTTACCAATTACCATCTCAGGCAAAACAAATTTGAGTTGGGAAAAAATAATTTAATTTACCGCTAATTAAAATAGATTTGGGTAGTGAGAAACAAGAACAAACATCAAAACACCTTTCCTCCCCACTCTCACAATCCAGACATCTCTCATTCACACCAGGCACCAGGTGGGGCACACTGTACCCCACCTCTGAGTGGTGCACAGGGGCAAGGGGTTATGGTCAGTGTATAACAGTTTCTCTGTGCCTATCCTTCCCTCTCATGCTTTTCCCCTGCTCTCCACAGGCCACATTTTCTTCAGGAAATATCCACATGCTCCAGCATGGGGTCCTCGACAGGCTCCAGTGTGGACATCTACTCCAGTGCCTGGATCACTTCCTCCTCCTCCTTCTCTGTCCTTGGTGTTCACCCTGCTGGTGTTCACTCTGCTGTTTCACCTGTTTGGCATTTTCTTCAGCATGTTTTCACAGAGGCACAGAGGCTTGGCTCAGTTGTGTCCTGCAGCAGGTCTGTTGCAAAGCCAACTGTGTCTGACACAAGGGCAGCTCCTGGCCTCTTCTCACAAAAGCCACCCCTGCAGCCTCCCCACTGCCATACCCTTGACACCTACACCTCGTATAGTCTTCCTCTCAGAGCTACAGATAGAAGTTCCTGGCCTAGGCAAAGAAATGACACTTTGAGCTGAAAAGGATAATCAAAAAGCATAGAGTGGCAGCAAGAGGAGCAGAGTAAGGTCAGACTACGCAGAGAGCATGGGAGGCATGTAATAACCATAATTAACCCATATTTTGTTTTCACCCATAAACATACACATGCTTTATGCTTATATTTGCTTAATTCTGATTTTGTTTCTTCAAACCTTATGTATTTATTTAATTGTATGCCTCTATCCTTGTGTCTGCTCCCCCTGTTCCTTCATTTATTTACTCATAAACAGATGATGTACAAGCATTTTTATATGGAACTGAAGGCAAACGATCTGTCAGTGAAGGTGCAGTGTATGCATAACTGATAAGTGAAGGCATTTACAATGAGACATGGGGAGTCAATGGCTCTGGAAGTTCTGACAGCAAACCATAACATATACAGAGCAATCAGGTATTAAACAAAAGCACCAAATGAATGGAAGAAAAGTGATTGTGTCTACGCAACATGTTGAAAATAAATGCATTATATGTAAATATACACAACATGATATGATCGTGTAATATAATATATGATGTATATACAGTATGATATTTGATACTGTGACAGAGCACTGGCACCGATTGCCCACAGAGGTTGTAAAGTCTCCTTCTTTACAGATATTCAAAAGCCATTTGGTTGTGGTCCTAGGCAACTGGTTCTGCTTGAGCAGGGTCCCATCCAACCTCAACCATTCTGTGATTCTATGACAAGAATGTAAAAATGTTGAGAACCCATACTATATATACTGCATAGCTGCAGGAAATCCTTTCTTCCTCTTATACTTTTCTGTTGTTGCCTGTCTTATGAGGTCTCAACCTTCACATGGACTTCCAGATACTTCTTCAGTGAAAATATCAGCTAATACAGACTTAGTCAGACTATTACTTGACTAATCCTAACTGACAATATTACTAAAGCTCACTTTGCATATCCTGTCAGCAATATCCTTTTGTTTCAGTGTGGTACTTCTCAAAAGGAAGTACCTTATATTTTTTTCTTTTTTTTTTTAATAGTGATATATTAGCAAATTTTGATACTCAACAAAAAAAAAAAAGGATGTAGAAAGACATTTACACAAACATATATTCACATCCATTACATAACAGCTTACCGATAACTAGTTGCAAGTTTGTTTGGCATAAATTTTTATTTTGATTTTTTAAGAGCAAAACCAAAAGGTATTTTAACAAGAATTTTGGCTTGATTAGAACAGATATCCTAAAATGCATAAATACAAAAGTTATCTGTTTTGTCATTCTGTGTTTGCTTCTAGTGAGAGTTGAATCAGCTTGGAATAATCTATGATTTCTATATATATATATATAAGACTGTAATAGTAGGAGGAGACAGAGAGTGTTGGGAACTGCATAAGTCAGAAATTCAGTGTAAAATACTGAATGAGATAGAAAAGACAGATTTGGATCTTTCATTGAATTACTTGTACAATGCCTACAGGTGAAGTAATAAACTTCAAAAGTGGTAACATTAAAACCAGAACTTTCTGCCATTTAACATACCAGAATATTACATAAAAGTAAGATACATCAAGGCTCTTCCAATAGCTAATCGAAATCAGAGAAAGTGGATAGGTCTCTGTCACTCCCTGTGGTGGGATTCTTGTCTTCCATCGGCTACAGAAAGAGTTTAAAGCTGTGCACTAAATCAAATGAGCTGACTTTATTTATTATCTTACTGACCCGTCCCATGTTGAAACATTGAAATCTTTAAAGAGAACAAGCTTCTTCATCTTAGCCCACTAGCTTGCGAGATGATTCAATATGATGTTCTTTTTGGCCACTCTCAACAAGCACCATATTGATAAGTCTAAGAGAACTGAGATTTAACTGTATGGATCTTTGAGTATCTCATTTAGAACAGTCAGCTTTGAGCATAGACTGTATTTCCTGGGAGCTTCCAAGATTTTTTTAGAGAGATTCAAATAGTTATCAAATTGGTGACTGTTCCAGCAAATATCTAAATGTTGACAGGTTTTGTGTTTCTATAAAGATAGTATGGATAGACGCATGAATACTACAGGGAGAAGCTCCTCTTCCATGTACTAGGATTTTGTTTGTTCATTTGTTTATTTGTTTGTTTAGCTTATTAAAGGTAGAAAACTATGAAATTGAATTGTCCAGTGGACAATTGGTCTGTATTCTTAGCAGCCTGAAAAGGACAAATGAACATGGGTTCAGAAACCACTTCCTGAAGGTACAATTTAAAAATTACAGCAGCAAATTTTGCTATAGAAAGAACAAGATATGTCTCATAGCCATGGTAACTCTCAGTAGCAAACATTTAAATACCAGCAAATTAGGAACAGACATTTAAAGCAGGCATCACTGAACATATGATGAGTTGGGATTATTGTGGTTTTTTTGGTTTTTTTTTTTTTCTTTTTTCTTCCTGAAGAAGAGTAACACTAAATTTGCAACAAGTACCTTATGGGAAAACAAATCTGTTCTAGCAGTATGTACCACTTCTGGAAACTGAATGAAAATTTTTGGAGCCAAGGGATTCAATATATATTGGCTTTATTGGTTTTATTTCTTCTTTGCTGGCAAGCAAATGTAAATTCTACTGTCAGCAGCATAGTATAAGGAATGTTAAAATTTAGAGCTGAATAGAAAAGTAAATTGCATCACTGCTGTACTTGCTGTTTTTATGATTACATAGGGGTTACATGATAATGAATTTATAAAGGTAAAAAGAGTCAGTGTTTTTAATTCCAATAAGAATATTTTAAAAGCAATAACAGCACAATAAAAATCTTAGATATTCTTCTGTTTAATCTCAGTTTCACTTACAATTCAAAAGTTTGTGTGTACTCTTTATTTACCTATCAGGCTATCTTTCCCTCCTTTCTGACAGTTGTGGTGCAAGGACAGTTTGGAGGAGAGTCAGGAACACCTAAGACATAAAAGGCAAACAGATGACTTTTTTTCCAAGTGCCAGAAGATATAATGTGTTTTTCCACAGATACACAAGTCAGGGGTAAAAGGTCGACTGCAGCCTGCACCAGTTTCTGCCCAAAAGCTAATAGTAATCAATATAGCTTTACCAGAAAGGTAGTGTAGAAGTAAATGCAGCTATACTTGTGAAGTTGTGCTTCTTGATTTTGTAAAGCACAGTGTTACAAAAATGTAACATATCTATGTGTACGCATTACAGGTTTCAGTCACCCTATGTTAAGAGATTTCACAACTTCTCCATACTTTACATCTTACTCCATAGTACACCTACCCCCAGAATGTATATCTACCTCCAAAATATACATCTAGCTATGACATTTTCCACAGATGCTATGAAAATTAAAGCACTTGTGTTCTCACTCTGAGAAAGTAAGTCACACAGAGATACATTTAAATGCAATATATTATTCTTCTTATCAAAGAATGAAGTTTTTGAGGAATTTCTGTTGAAACAGTTGCTTCCATGACAACAGGAACATCATAAAGATTTTAAGCAGGACTGGTGGCACCACCTATGGTTAAGGTTAGCCTGTGGTTCATATTTTCAGCTGATTATAACTCTACTTAGGTTCAACAGTCAAAACTCAAATTTTCCACGTTGAGTCTACAGCTAAGGATAGATGTATTTTCATTTTTCCCCCTCCAATAAGTGTTCAGTCATACAGATCTTCTATTCCCAAGAAAGTGTCTAATGAATACAAAACAAACAAAATATTGTTTCCTTGTAGTGAAAAATCTGCAGTGCTATATATTTTGGAACTGAGATTTTAGCAAAGCCTGTCAAGAATGTGTCTTTGCTTACCCCATTAAAATCTTCAAATTTGCCCAAGGTGTAAGCCTCTGAAAAGCTTTCACATGATCATCATCACAAAACGGCTAACACTGAAAGCTGTGTGGAACTGACTGAATCTTTCCTTGGATAACTACTATTGTCTGGATCTTCTGATAGCCATACTAAATTTAGGAAATTCACTTTCTTAGGCTACGCTAATACAAAAGCAGACTTTTTCAATGCAGAGGAGAAAGAACTAGACTTGAAATAAGCTGGAAAGAAGGACATAGTAAATGGATCTAGGAACATGATGGACAAAGAATCTTGGGCTCAGAGCTCACTTTTTCATGAGGAGCATGGGACTAAAAGATTGAAAGAGAAGAGGTCAGTGGGTGGGCAGAACGCTAAAATATTGAACTGGTGATGGAAAACAGAAATGACAAGGAAAGATCTAAGTATAAGCAGAATGAAAGAAATGGCAGTGACTGGTGAGCAGAAAAGGTATTTGGGTAAACCCTGACTGATGCACAGAGACCCTACATGAAAGAGTGAACGAAGCAAGTGAAATAAGATGAACTAGAGGAGAGGACTGGTGCAGACAGAAAGGCAGCTTGGTTAATGACCAGATTAGAATGGGAGAAACTAGGACTGTTTACCCTTCAAAACATCATAGCAAGCCAAATAGACTTTTATTCATATTTTGGTGGTGAAACTCACACTTTTAGACTGAAAAGTCTGTGGTTTCTGTAGTTGTGTGATGAATAGAATGTAGTTGTGAACATTAGAAAGTCACATTGTGTACAAGTGTACTACACTGTATGGTATTTATAGCGGATGATTGGACAACAGGAGAAAATGTTACTTGTTCATGCTGCTGTCTTTCTAGTCAAAAAGAATGCTTATGGGGACAGGAAGACTGCTCTCTTTTGGGGACTATCTGATCAGGTTTAAAAACACAGGGTGAGGCAGGCAAGCAGAAAGAGGGAGCTTACAGGATGAGGGAGACTGAGGCCTTGTGAGAAGCAAAGGGCTACTGATAGGTAGAAACAAAAAACAAGCCTGGAAGGGGAGAGATTTCTTAAATGCCTGAAGGGAAACCATGGAGTTTGTATACACAGAATGTGTATTTCATGATAAAATAAATCATGTTTTCAGTTATTTCATGAAAAAGCAAAACTAGAAAAAAATGAAAGTGGGAATAAGGGAGAATTGTTCCAAACCCTCTCAGTTAATTCTGCTGTGTTGAACAGAAAAATATGGGCTTTACTGGGGAGGTTTGTTTGTTTTTCTATAAAAAGGATTATGTTGTTTTTGTTTCCATACTTGTATAGTCTATATAATTTAGCTTTCAAGACAGATAGCCTTTGATGTTTTTGGTATGCTGATTTTAAAGAAATGAAAATAGAGATCAACTTAAAAATAGAGAATCAACCAAGGTTCTCCTCTCCTTGGGTTTCTGTCACAATCTAGCCATACTAAAACTGTGATATGAGGTTGTGGTGGTTTTACTCGGGTGGGCAACCGAGTTCCACCACAGCCGCTCTCTCAGTCCCCCTCCTCAAAGAGGAAGGGGGAGAAAATAACGACACAAAGGGCTAAAGGTTTGAGATAAGGATGATTTATTTGAAGGGAAAAGCGAGAGGGGAAGTAAAGGCCACACAGAAGCACAGAGAGAGAAAAGCAGTTACTTTCTACTTCCCATCAATGAGCGATGTTCGGCCACGTCCTGGGAAGCAGGGCCTCAATACGCGTAGCGGTTGTTCAGGAGGACAGATGCTTCCACAACGAGAGCCATCCCCTCTCCTTCCCCTTTCCCACCTTTTATTGCTGAGTGTGACATCATATAGCATGGAATATCCCTTTGGTCAGTTTAGGTCAGCTGCCCTGGTGATGTCCCCTCCCCATCACTTGCCGACCTTCAGCCTGCTGGCTCTTGAGGGCTTGGAGGGAGTCCTGATGCAGTGCCAGTATTATGCAGCAGTAGACACAACACTGGTGTGATACCAATGCTGGTCTAGCTACAAGGGCAGAGCACAGCACTGTATGGGCTGCTGCAGGAAAAGTTAACTCCATCCCAGCCAGACTCAGCACAGAGGTAAATGGGTTTTTCATGCAGCAGGTTGGGTTCCTCCTTTTCTGGATGTACAGATAATACCATGAACAACTAAACTGCCAAACTGCAGGATGCCTGCAGCTGCAGCTGAAGACGCGGGGAACGGTACTACAAACTGGAGGGCTAAGTACTCTAAAAATAAGTTTCTAGGTACTCAAAGGAGTCTCAGATTTATCAGATGATGCATCTCAGTGTTCCAGTCATAAAATGAGGATAATTCTCTCTCTTCACCTTCCCAAATAAATTCACTGATATGTTGTAAGGTATTCAAATGACACAAAAATATGGATGCTGTAAAAGACAATGTTAAAATTAACAAGCTTGTTAACAAAACTGTTCACAGCAGGATTTTGCTAGTGTGAATTGAATAAGACATAGGCTATATATTGAACCATCTTCTGCAATGAACAAGACAGGAATCCTTTGGAAAACATAGCCAGCATTCATGTAATTGAAAATAGTATTGAGTGAGGTAACATCAATAAGGATGTGGAAACTGGGAAAACGAAAAACAAATTAAGTTACAATTGAATACTTATTTAAAAGCAGATTATATTTAAGATTTATATTATTTATATATTTATATTTATTATATTTTAGATTTAGAGCTACTATAAACAAAGCTAGGTAAAAATAATGTACTACACATTTAAATATATTCCTTTTTAAAAGAGTGTCCTTCCAGAAAAAGATGTATTGGCAACACAGCTATTAATGTAATTAACACTTGTATATTAAAGATATTTTCAAGATATTTACTAATGTCAAAACTAATACTTTTATTCATTTAATGGCTTTTTTTTAAGTATAATTGTTCTTTGATACTTTTAACTCTGGATCTATTTTTTAGACATTATTAGATTTACTTTTGCTGCAGTTAGGGCCAATTCCTCAATAATATTACCGTCCTTTAAAATCTAGTACTAACCAACTACCTTTGAAGATCTAGGCTTCAGTGTCCCAAAAATAAACCATTTGCTAGAAAAGTTCAGTGCAGTTAAGCTTGTGAATAGACCTTTCACAAAAGCAAAGATTTATTCACCTGTGCTTAGGTAGCGCTAAGTGCTAGAAATGAAATAGAATGAAATAATTGATTTAGGAATGCTACAGCCATCATAATACTGGGATTGCTATATGCCAGCTTGCAAATAGTGTATTATCAACAGCCCCTGCATCCTAAGTTTTTTCAATGTTGATAGCTTTGTACATTTCTACCAATTACTTTTCAAACACAGTTCACAGTAATTTATTAACATTACTTCATAATCTGTAATAATGATTTAAAATCAAGAAAGAAAAATATCTTAGTATTAATGAGGTTTTTTTTATTATTTATTTTGAACTAGGGATGACTAATTTTAAATTTAAAAATAGTGACAGGTTGATTTCTTTTATAATAAAGGTATTTTTCCATATTTTTTTTTATTTTTATTTATTTTTTAGTGAAACTACATTTTTTTTAAAGTCCGGGCTAGAAATGGTAGTTTAAACCAGAAAGAGACATGTAATCAAATGAAGACTATAACATAGAATTGATTAAATATTAGGGATGCATTTTCTGGAATTTTCTGAGGTATCTGAAAAGATCAGCATGAATTAATTATGCTTGGAGTGACAAATTGAGCCCTTCTGAGGAAATGTCTGATAATGGCTGATTTTAGGCATGAGAAATATGAAGGTTAAGATAATAAACTTGGGTAATAATATTAAATTCTGTTACAAGATCGCATGCATAATTAGGTTATGACAGAGGAGTCATACAGAGAAACAGAGTATGGAGTAACAGAGAAACAAAAGGGAGGCAAATCTAGAAATTAAAGTTTGTGAAATAATGCTTCACGTCTGATTTGTTGTTGAAAACAGTTTTCTTCAAGCTCTCTTCAAGCTTCTGATGGCCAATGCATATGAATTTCTTCCCCTTTATCCACAATTTAACACTCTTAAAGATGAGGCCAGTCACTACTGGTGACTGTACTGGTGACAGTACTGGGGCCAGTTCCCTTCAATAACTTTTTCTATGATCTGGATGAGGGGATCGAGTGCACCCTCAGTAAGTTTGCAGATAACACCAAGTTAGGCACAAGTGTTGATCTATTCGAAGATAGGAAAGCTTTACAGAGGGATCTGGATAGGCTGGATCGATGCGCTGAGGCCAACTGTATGAGGTTCATCAAGACTAAGTGTCAGGTCCTGCACTTTGGCCACAACAACTCCAAGCAGCGCTACAGGAAGAGTGGCTAGAAAGCTGCCCAGGGGAGAAGGACCTCGGGGTTTTGGTCAACAGCAGGCTGAATATGAGCCAGTAGTGTGCTCAGATGGCCAAGAAGACCAACAGCATCCTGGCTTGTATCAGAGATAGTGTGGCCAGCAGCACTACGGAAATGATTGTCCTCCTGTACTCAGCTCTGGTGAGGCCACACCTCGAATACTGTGTTCAGTTTGGGGCCCTTCACTACAAGGACATCGAGGTGCTGGAGCATGTCCAAAGAGTGGCAATGAAGCTGGTGAAGGGTCTAGAGAACAAGTCTTATGAGGAGCAGCTGAGGGAACTGGGGTTGTTTCACCTGGAGAAAAGGAGGCTCAGGGGAGACCTTATCACTCTCTACAACTACCTCAGAACAGGTTGTAGCGAGGTGGTGGTCAGATTCTTCTCCCAAGCAACAACTGATAAAACAAGAAGAAATGGCTGCAAGTAGCACCAGGGGAGGTTTAGGTTGGGTATTAGGAAAAATTTCTTCACTGAAAGGGTTGTGAGGCATTGGAACAGGCTGCCCAGGGAAGTAGTTGAGTCACCATCCCTGGAATTCTTCTGAAAACATAATGTAGTGATGTAGTGCTTAGTGACATGGTTTAATGGCAGACTTGGCAGCGCTAGGTTAAAGGCTGGAATAGATGATGTTAGAGGTCTTTACCAACCTAAATGATTCTATGATAGAGGTTCATCTTAATTCTAAAGCATCGGATACAGGTGTTTTAGAAGCAGGAGGTTTCTCTTGCACCACTGGTATTTTTCAATAAGACAAATCAGCAGAAAAGTTGTCAGAAATAAATTTGACTATATATGATTAGCAGAAACTGCTGAATTTGAACATAGTGGAAGACCAGAACCTGCTACTGAGGCATCTGCCCTCTGAAGTAAAACTACTCATACCCCTAGTATCGTGAATACCCAAGAAAGCCAAGGTTTTGAGTCTTTTGAAATTTTACATTGAAAGTACAAAATTTATTAGAGTTTTTTGAGGCATATTTCATGCTTTGCAGTATGTGATAGTGTACAAGGTCTCTGACATTTAATACGTAATTGTTTACTCTCACCTCCTGTTATTAGGAACAGAATTGAAGGATGCTGAATGTCTCAGGCGAGGGAAAAAAAAAAAAGTTTTCTTTTCCTTTTCTTCTTTATTTGATACATACAGGTGCAAGACAATAGTTGACTGTAGTTTAAATGTACGTATTTTAGAGTTAAGAAAGCAAGTATCGACCTCACTTACCTCAATAAAATCATAGAATATCCCACGTTGGAAGGGACCCACAAGGATCATCAAGTCCAACTCCTGGAAAGATTCATTATCTTGATTTGATTAATATTGATGGAATTGTCTTCATCCAGCCTGGATATATTTATTTTCACCTGCGGTTTAAATCAGGTAAGACTGTCCCAAATGTTAGTACTTTCCATCTGTGAACAGGTAAATACTTATAAATAATTATAGTATTTTTATTTACATTCATTATATTCACAGTATTTATGTAAAATGGATTTTTATATGAGCAACAACAGACACCAACATTAAAACAACACACTTCCTCACCAGTCTTCCAGGCTCAACTTCACTCCTTCACTCGCAACTCCTCTATCCACCCGAGAAGCACAGGGGCAATGGATGGGGGTTATAGCTGGTACTTAACAGTTTCTCCCTGCCAATCCTTCCTCCTCACACTCTTCCTCTGCTTCAGTGTGGGTCCTCCATCAGCTACAGCCCTTCTGGAAAATACATCTGTTCCAGAGTGAGGTCCTCCACAGGCTGCAGGCAAATAGCTGCTCTGCCATGGAACTCCTCCCTCTGCCTCCTCCAACACTGGTGTTCCCTCTGCTGTTTCTCAAACCTCTTGCTCCCTCCTCTTCTCTCCTTCTTTCCTTCCCCTCTTAAACATCTTTTTCCCAAAGCATGGCTGGCATGCCCAGCTGTGCTGTGAGGTGTTCGTTAGAGCTGGCTACAACCAGCTGGAACCAGGTGTGTCAGGCATGGGGCAGCCCTGGCCTCTCATCACAGAGGCCATCCTTGCAGCCCCCGCTGATAGCACCTAAGCACCCATAAGTGTAACGTGGAGGAAGCTCAGTGCAAAACTTTAAGAACTGTTTAATGAAGAACACAGAAAAGCAGGAGGGAGCAAAGAGGACAAGAACCCAGGCCTCTCACTCTATTTTCATGACTAGGTGGCAAAATCACACACATATTTACTATTCAAAGTTGAAGGATTAGCCTCAAGTTCCAGCTACCTAAAAATTGCATTCATTGCTGAGGCAGCCTGTTCCCATTTTAGATCTACAGTCAACACGCTTTTAGGAAGATATCTTCTGATCCTAATCAGTGTGCTGTGTCAGAGCCATCATAATTTTCTGCTGCCTTTTTTTTTTTTTTTTTTCTGTAAAGCACAATTGTGAACCATCCTGTCTTTGTTGCGGAGATATTACCTACAAACCTTATAATTATGTAAAGCATAGGACATAATTCAGTTCACAACCCTATGCTTAAAACGTAGATATTTAAAGCATTCCAAAATTATAAAAGCTTAAGTAGATTCCCATATGTTTTCAAAACAACCAAAGTGAGTATTTTGGTATTTCAGTCATATCGGGCACTACTAATACTTGATCTGAACTCTATAGTTATGAGGAATTTGCTTTTGTGCTGCAGTCCTGATGCTATATTGTGCAGCATTATTTTCAGAACTGGAAATATATTATTTCATTATTCTTCATAATTCTAAGGAAGATAAAATGCGCATTCCGTACTGTTCAGGTGACTTTACATACCTATCTGGTCAGAGAAGCTTTTCAGAATTGGCTCAAATAAGAATGAAATGTTGCTTTTAGATGTGATGGAGGGAGTGAAATAATGTCAGCAACAGCTATTTATTTCTACATACAATAGTTTGTGACAGCGAACATATTTTAAGGCAAAGTGGGACATAAAAAAAATATATACATGGCCTCTATGATATCTTTTCCTATCAACTTCTTTTGACAACTTATCTTAGGCATCAATAAAAAAGGAAATAGTTCTTTTTTATTATTATAATTAGTAAGATGCAAGCTTACAGATTATATTTATACCTCTATTTCATGTTACCATTCTTTTTTCGAGGCATCTTTAGAAGTTTTTATTTTGTTCAAAGTATTATATAGTTTGAATTATACTCTTTTTGCAATGATTCCTTACTTTAATTTCTGTTTGATTTCCCCTAGGCAGATTTTTGTTTGTACGTATTTGAATGTTAAACAATATTCTAATACAGTTTTCATTTGTCACTCTTTTCATATCTTGCTCATAGTTACAATATTCTTTCTCAACCAGTTGCAATACATGCAATCTTGAAAGCTTCTTTGATCCCAGAAAGCAGCTTGTTGAAGCTTATCAGCGTGGATTTGGAACACATGTGTAATCAAACTCTGCACATGATTCAAATCTGGATCTGTGTACTTACTTAATCACCTGACTCCACTGCCCTCAGTAAAAAGTTTAATGTTTAGCACTGTGACAGAATATGCATCATCATAGACTTACTTGGAAAAAATATATATTTTACAATAATTTAAATCCTTTTACTTTCTGATTAAAGCATAACATGTTTTTTTACTTGTACTTCCTGTGATCACCTGCCTTTTGGCAATGAACGATCATAATCATTAACAAGTTGTAGAGGTATAGACCTTTAAAAAAGAGGGCATGTCGTAATATGTCATAATAATTTGACATTTTGTAGCATCTAAAATTGTTGTCTATTATGAGTCATAATCAGTGATTTTAAAGATGGTATCAAACTTATCTCAGTAACATGTGAAATGTTTTCTAATTAAGAATTAGAAAATTTAGGAAGTATTTTCATTTTTAGACTTTTTTGCCTTGTTGTGCGATCTCCAAAATAAATGCAAGATGTACAACATGCTCTTTGTATCTTCTGGTTAGAATATTTTTTTTCTGTGCTTCTGGCATTCAGATTGCTGTCAAACTTTCATATGACATTATTTCTAATAACTTTAAAATACAACTAGCAGTGTCAAAAATATTGTTACAGTAGTGCTAAATTAGCAAACAGAAAAAACTTCCACAGAGATGTGGTAGTGATTAATGTCTTAGCTACTTGCTATGAGAAAGTTTTCTGCACAAAGAAAGTAAGCATAAATTGTGTATAATTATTTTATAATATGTACACAATATCTATATGAAGTCCAAGATCAGTTTGTAAACCCCCGGATGTACAGAAAAGACTTTTAATGAACACTTTGCAATCCTAAGTAATGCAATTAACTGATTACTGGGAGCAATTACTTAGAGATGTAAATATGTACTACTTTGTGAGTTTATAAGCTTGCCTTTATAAATATTAAATCACAGAAGTTCTATCTTCAAGCTAACTTAAATGCATTAAAAGAAAATTCAGAACTGATCTGGAAACTGTATGTGTAGTTTCATTGTTGTTAGATATTTTAGACTAGTATAAGATATGTTTTCTATAGGGCAAGCAGCAGATCTCTGAATATGCTATATTCATGACTTGCATTTTGTACATTTTAGTTTTCTTTCAATATTTTGCTCCAATAATTTTCACTGAAATGCTTTTGGCAATGAGTAGAACTGACTTTAAAAAATGCAATATATGCAAAAAAGCATAAAAGCTAGGAGATGTTAAATTTCTTTTTTACATATTTTCATGGTATGGTTTGATTATTAGTGTGAATAGGTGGGATAGGATAGGATAGGATAGGATAGGATAGGATAGGATAGGATAGGATAGGATAGGATAGGATAGGATAGGATAGGATAGGATCACAGAATTGAAGGGGTTGGAAGGGACCTCGAGAGATCATCGGGTCCAACCCCCCTGCCAAAGCAGGTTCCTTAGAGCAGGCTGCCCAGGTAGGCGTCCAGGTGGGCCTTGAATATCTCCAGAGAAGGAGACTCCACAACCTCCCTGGGCAGCCTGTTCCAGTGCTCCGTCACCCTCACTGTGAAGTCTTTCTCATGTTGGTGCGGAACTTCCTGTGCTCTATCTTGTGGCCATTACCCCTTGTCCTATCCCCACAAACCACTGAAAAGAGGTTGGCCAAATCCCTCTGTCTCCCACACCTCAGGTATTTATACACATTGATGAGATCCCCTCTCAGTCTTCTTTTCTCCAGGCTGAACTGACCCACGTCTCTCAGCCTTTCCCCACAGGGAAGATGCTCCAGGCCCCATATCATCTTTGTGGTCCTCTGCTGGACTCTTTCCAGGAGATCCCTGTCTTTTTTGTACTGGGAAGCCCAGAACTGGACACAGTATTCCAGGTGAGGCATGACCAGGGCAGAGTAGAGGGGGAGGATCACCTCCCTTGACCTGCTGGCCAAGTTCCTTTGCACAATAGGCTAGGCTAGGCTAGGCTAGGCTAGGCTAGGCTAGGCTAGAATAGAATAGAATAGATTCTTATAATTAAAGATAAGAACCTCAAAAAGGATTGACAGACAATGGGAGAGCTAGATAGAAATTATCTTCTGTATCACAAGAGTAATATAGTGTACAGATAGAGAGATTTCAGAGAAGTAAGTTAAAGAAAAGCAGAATTGGATGTCTTCCAATAAAGACAAAACAAACAAAAATAAAATAAAATATTCAAAAACAAAAAGAATTTCTACAAATAAATAAGGAATTAACTAATGGATAAGAATGTACTCATGCTTAGGTTCAAAACTTAATTGAGAAAGAGCTCTGGACTTAGAGTCAGATCCTTTTGGAGTATGTGGTTAAATTTTGTCAGCATCTGGAACAAAGAATTTACATGGGATAGCTTATTATTTACTAAAACACATGAGGTCTGCTGGTAAAACTGCAACAATAATTGATAAGTGCAGTAAAGCAACATGCCATGCAAACACACATTAATGACACCTTGATTTACCAAAGTGCATTCAGAATCCTTTGTTCCACGGCCTGTCAGGACTTTGTCTGTGATCCTGTCCAAGACAGCTAATTTATTTAAATTTCCACTTTACAGATATAAAACATTTAGTCAAAATATTTCTAGGCTTTTAATATTTCATGTATTCATCAATACATGGGAGATGTGCAGAAGCAGAGCTTATAGAAACAGTTTCTTTGAGTAACATGTAAAAACTAAAATATAATTATATTTTTTACATATTTATAATATTTTTATATTAAATATAAAAACTTAAAAAATATGTCTATTGTTCTTAGAAAATATCAAAGGTGAGTTTTAAAAGGGGTATAACAGTACTCTTTGAACTATTTAAACGAATATTTTTTTCATAGGGAGGTAATACTTGTTAATGAGTGTAATTATAAAATTATTTTGTGATGGTAATTCACATTAAAAAAACATTCATTGTGATAATTTAAATTAATATTGAGTAGTGTTCTCAAATCAAGTGATCTCAAAGAGTGCTAAACTATGTGTTCTGTATAAGGCATGTTCTTAATTTCTTTTCTGAAACAGTTGTAATAAACCATTGTGTTTGACAGCAAAAATAATTTCAAAACATGTGCTATCAAATTAGAATTACCTGCACTGAAGATTTTGATTTTAAAATCCTAAAAGGTTTAAAATATTTGAGATTTGCCTTCATTAGAAACATATCTGAGTGAAAACACCTTGATTTTTAAATGTTCTTTTTAAATAAGAATTCATAGTTAAAACCATTTATGACAGATCTAGAAGCTAACGTATATTCATAAGAGGAAA
>NC_137698.1:58210694-58239877 GCF_964034855.1 Anser brachyrhynchus | reverse complement strand
TTTCCCTTCCTTTCCAGTACAAAGCTGCATAAATTGATTTTGATCTGGTTGAAGCTGTTCTTCTGTTCTTCATCATGTCATTGTAATAAGCTCAAGAAGAGTCGCAATCCTCGTCATGATCTCTGGCTAAAATAACCAAAAGATTTCATTCAGATTGTTGTGAAAGCATCCTTTTCACTGGACTGAGCCTCCACTTGTTATTTTGGTATCAGAAGTCTATAGTGCAAACATTAATTGAGCCTCCAACCTACTTGGCTTCCAAACGCAGGATCAGCCAGCCTCAGAACATGACATCTGTAAGAATTTCCTCTTGTAAGTCTGCAGTCAATATGAGTATCCAAAGGTCAGAATTTATCTTTCTTAAAACAAAATGTGATTTATTTGCACATACAAAGCATACTAATTGACAAAAACAAAAACAAAACAAAACCAGAAAAAAATACATACACACACTCTCCTGTCTAGCTTGGCATTTCCTCCACATGAAGACACAATTAATGCTGCCTCCATTTTGGACTGCTGCTAGACCCATTTTTTTACTGTGTTACTCAGATGCCTTTGCTGTCCATCTAACTGAGACTGTAGCCACTGACAATTGCCCCACATCCCATCCTGCAGGACAGATCTGTTATCTGAGTGAGCTTTTTTTTTTTTTTTTTTTTGGACGGTATTTTTAACTGCTATACAGTGGTAAAGTCAGAGGCTCAACTTCTCACAGCTACTATAGTGATTTTTGTGTTTAGAGCATTTGTGATCTGCTTCCCAGCTAATCTTTCTAATGTTTTATGTTTCCAAATTTTCCATATAAATACAAAATGTCAGTGGACAAACAAATTGCAGTGTAAAAAAATATTATTTAAAATCAACAATAGTTTCTTTGGTGTGTGCTAATTGCCTCTACAATTAACAACTGAGAGGAACCTTCCTAAGCTAAAATATTACACAATTTATTCTACTTTGTTAAAAAAAGTTTTTCTCAAGAAAGTGTAACATAACATTATTAAAGTAATGAATTAGTATCAACTGTAATTAAAAACCGACAATTCAATATAACCAGAAGATAATTACATATATAGATAAATATAGCACAATTAAAAATAAAATTTTATGGTGGAAATAAATCTTACTTTGAGGATCTGTGAGCATGAAACATTGTCTTACCAATAAGATAACATACATATCAACGTAATCTATAACCCTCTTAAGGAAAGGATTCTTTTTAGAAGATTGTGTTGCTACCTGACTAGAAAAAGACACTTAAATATTTGGTCATCAGTAGAGGATACATATTTCATGTTTAAGATTTAACTATAGTATTGAAGTATTGAAAGTAAAATCTTTGAAAAGATGCTATTCTACCACAGTCTTAGGGTTTTTTTCCTTAGATGACAATAATTGCAATAATTGTAATTGACTGGTAATAATTGGCACCCATAACAAAGCCAAAAGCCAGGGTGAGGCAAAGATAAAAATTATTTCTGTTGAGTTCAAAAGTAGGCAAATCAGGATGTGGTTTCCGCGTTTGTTTTTTTTCGTGTGTGTGTGTGTGTGTTTTCTGTCATTTAAATCAATGTGACTAAACCCTGGACTGAATCATTTGTAAGCACAACTTCAATGTTATTTGCTTGACTACACACAGGATGTAGTGCTAGTTCACATGAGTAGGAGTCTCTATAAATACCCTTAAAGACTCACTCACAATATAGTTTCATTAGTCCAGCAAGACCACAGCTATGACTCTGCAGCTTTGGTTTAGATTTAGTTTGCACCTCTACAAATTCAAAATACATGCATGAAGAACTTTACAATACAAGACATAAAGGATGCAGTTGTTTTAGAATTTCTCCCTCTGAGCCTTTTCCTTTCCTTTCCTTTCCTTTCCTTTCCTTTCCTTTCCTTTCCTTTCCTTTCCTTTCCTTTCCTTTCCTTTCCTTCCTTTCCTTTCCTTTCCTTTCCTTTCCTTTCCTTTCCTTTCCTTTCCTTTCCTTTCCTTTCCTTTCCTTTCCTTTCCTTTCCTTTCCTTTCCTTTCCTTTCCTTTCCTTTCCTTTCCTTTCCTTTCCTTTCCTTTCCTTTCCTTTCCTTTCCTTTCCTTTCCTTTCCTTTCCTTTCCTTTCCTTTCCTTTCCTTTCCTTTCCTTTCCTTTCCACTACCATTAATAAAACGAAATTAATATAGAAAAAGTAAACACATTAATGTTGTTTTAATGATTTGCCTTTAACCCACCCAAAGTATGAAAATTCAAAGATAACGGCTTCCAATAAATCTTTAACTTCTAACATAAAGGCCACTGATTTCAAGACTTAACAAAATTGCAATTATGAAGGCACAGGGGGGATGTACTGTGGACATAGTCAAAGTTTTAATCCTAAATTTGTCTCGCTCTTGTGAATTTATTAGAGCTTTAAAATTTAACATCATTTCTGTGTGTGATATAAACATATGTGTTCTTGACCCATTTCATAAAACAACCACTAGTGAAATACCATTTGCATTAATCATTTAAGAGCTTTGCAAAAAGATTGCATCTCAAGAGATTTTTCCACTGAAGTTTACACATTTCCAGCTTAGTTTCATTACTTTTACATATATTGCTTTGTAGCTGTTTGTTGTTCTGGGTGTAGGCTTTAGAATGTATTCCTATTACTTCATTCCAAAGGCATACATTGTCACTTAATATACTGAAAAGAAAAATTAATTCCCATGTAATTAGTTTTACCCTGACAACTACAAAAATTTCATTGTAATCTAATACCTGGCAAAATGAAATTTTGTTTTCACCCTTTAACCACTATGTAGTAAGACTACAAAGGAGATGTTTGTACCATGTTCAAATAATAGATTCAGCAACAATTTTTCACATGGTTTCACTGGATTTTTTATGGGAATAGGGATTTGCACTAATGGGTCTCCTTGCAAGACTAAAACCTAAGATTATTACGTATTTGTAGACATTATTTTCTCTATCCATGATATAATGTTACATTATGTCATGAATATTCTGTGGCTGTTATCAGCACTAATAAGTCAGTAGCATTTAAAAAATGACAGTAAGTTAATCCTTGAAGCCTTATATCTGGATATTACACTTAGTAGAATTTAGCGATGCTACACCTCAGTTTCTTTGTGAATCTGGCTCTGAAATCCATTACACAAGAGAAGCAGATTTAAATCAATGCTGAACATTTTAAAATCCATACTTGAAAGAATTCATACATGCAAGAAAGAGTAAAAAGAGTCTGAAAAATATTGATAGTTAAATGTTTATCCTCAGCCTTAGGAATGTGCATGATCCTTGATACCTCAACACCTATATCAGATAAGGAAGATATCCTTAGTTTTTGAACTAATTTAAGTTTTTTACTTTATAGAAAATTAGATATAAATCTAAGCCTGTAAGAGCAAGTGATGCAGAAATTTTTAAATTAAATAACAAACATGCAAACTGTCAGGCATACGACTTCACTATTATGCTTGATTTAGTGAAGCTCAGTACCTTCAGAAGGGCGTCTAGCACTCCAGCTTTTTCTCTACTCTTTTTCTTTCTTTACTCTACTGTACTAGTATAGTATATTTCATAAGAAGCCCTTCTTCAAAACTGACTAGGTTGGTAATATTACGTAGCAATAATGTTTTTGACCACTTCCTGGCCTAAGATATTTTCTACAGACATTTACTGGCGTGATAAATGATGACAATTTGAGACACAATCTTATTTGGAAATAAAGTGATACAAGTCTAGTTTCTTTTTCTGGAAAACAATATGTATATTGTTTTGCTTATGTTAATATATTCTTGATGCCTTTTCTTTGAAATGTTCTGGCATCTTCCTCTTTTGGAACAGGATTTTGAAATTTGACAGGCCATTGTGGTGAAGATGTAGGTCTGAAAATAAACTCTGACAAGTCATAAGCCTGCAAAGATCACTGATCATGCTTGTAAGTACTTGATAGTGTTTACCTAATAATTTTCTGATTATTTTTCACTCAAATAAGTATGCGCTTATCAAACCTCCATGTGTGATCAAATTGTGCATACACCAAAGTATCAGGAAATTAACATCCATGTCAGAGGTAGGAGAGAACAGTGGATTATTTCCTGGTAACACCTGCTCTCAGCTGGCTTAAGCCCCAGTGCTTGAATTAAAAGATGGGAATCTGCTTTTCATGTACCTGAGTTATCCTCCAAAAAGGAATTACAAAACATTAACCTCTTTGATTCAAATGCATAAGGAATTTGGTGAGGAGAAGAGATCAGAGTTAAACAATTAAACAATCTTCCATGACTATTAGTGGAAGGGAAGACAGGAACTGTGGACTGAGAATCCCTGGTGGATTGACTCCTGGACAACAGCTAAGTCCCCATTCTGTCACCTACTCTCCCTCCCACCCAGCAGGACTGGAGAGGGAATCAGAAAAATAATAATAATAATAAAAAAGGAAAAAGAAGAAAAGAAAAAGAGAGAAAAAGAGAGAAAAAAGAGGAGAGGAGAGGGGAGGGGAGGGGAGGGGAGGGGAGGGGAGGGGAGGGGAGGGGAGGGGAGGGAAAGGGTGGTGCAGCTAGTTTTATTGGTGAGTACAATATCATATGGTATAGAATATTCCTTTGGTCAACTCTGGTCAGCTCTCCCATCTGTGTCACATTCCAGCTTCTAGCCCAACCCACAGCTGACACCCTGGGAGGTCAGAGTAACAAACAGAGAAAACCTTCACACTGTGCAAGCCCTGCTCAAAAACTGCCAAAACATTGGTGTGTTATCAGAACTGTTTTGGTCACAAATCTTAAACACAGGACCATGTGGGCTGCTATGAAGAAAATCAACTCCATCCCAACCAGACTTAGTACAGAGTTGTGCTGGAATGACTGGAAATCAAGCAGAGAAAAGACAGAAACAGCAGAGAACAGAGACTGGAATAGAGGTTGAACAGGGAGGCTCTTCACTATACAGAATGGATAGACCTCACTTCTGTATCTCAGTTAGATAACCTATAGATTTACTTAATGAACACCAATCAATCCTTTTTTTTCTAAAGGGAGAATTATTCTTTGGCTTTTCAGAATTAATTGAATGTTTCACCAGTATATTTTAATATAATTTCACAACTGCTGTGTGAAGCAATGGAAGGTAAGGGGTAATTGTTAGGTAAGGAAAAGAAAAAAAAAAGAATAAATAAATTTAGGCTAATCAAATTTTATATTCATTACATAAAATTCAATGTTGTTTATATTATCTAGTACTTCATATCTTCAAAACACCTCATTTCAATTGCAACTGGGAGTCCTCAGCAATTCGGATTTGAAGATCTCTAGATATAGTTACTAAAAAAATTAGCTTAAGTGATTTTCCTAAGAAAACAAAAAATCTATGTCAGAGACAAAAGGTGTAATTCCAGTAGTCTAAAGAAATATCTTCTTTTAACTTCTTTTGATATGTTCGATCTTGAAATGAAACCATGCTGTTTTGTTTTAAAATATGACACATGGGCCATCTGAAGGTAAAACCAAGCTAATCTACATTATATTTCTTCAGGGGAGAATAAGTGGTATGGTATCTGACATCTGTTTAAATAAACTATTGAACTTACTGAAAGCCCCATAAGACAATCATTCAACCCTAAAGCATGAGAAATGCTGTGATAGTTTGTCTTTTCTGAGTAAAATGATTCAGAAGAGTAACACATACTATATATCCATTGCATCCATTCTGAAAAGAATGCCCTGCTGAATGATGATAGTAGGAGTTGGCCTGGTCAAGATGTTCACTTGAAGGATGCGAAGTGCTGCCAAATATATTAGCCACTCATAGCTGCTTAGTACTGAAAACTCAATGCTGCCTTTTCTTTTTCGTATTCAAAGAAAATGCAGCTCCTTGATTCATCTTCTACTTGAGTCAGCATCATGTATTCATATGTTATTAGAGGTAACATCAGTGAAACTGTGGAATGGTATTAACAAAAAAAAAAAAAAAAAAACAGTTATATTCTGGAGTTACGTTACTATTAAACCAAAAAGTTGGTACATTGTGAACTTTCATTGTGATTTGCATCTCTTTAAAAATAGCAATTTAAGTAACAAGAATTAGTTGTACTAAACCCCAAATTCACTTTACCTGATATTATCAGCTAAGTCTTCGAAAGAACATTAGAAGCACCTGTATTTTAAATTGCAGCTGATAAAACAGCAAAGCTCTTGCTGAAGATAATGACCTAAAAAAGGGATAACATCACAGCAGCATCAGACAGTGCCATTCAATTGTCTGTTCTGCCATTTGTAAAGCAATGTGTTATTATTTCTTGATTTAGGATTATGAAGAGCATTGCTCAGGTAATATTCACTTCTTTTGGCAAGCATTTCATGCACAGAATCAGATAAACAAGATGCTATCTTCTGAGACTGCTGAAAACCTATCAAACACAACAAACTCTTTTTTGTCTTTTTAAAAAGTCTAACTGCAAGCTTTCTCACTCTATAAGCATCTTAGTATGTGGTGCAGGATCCAAAACTCAAGCCATTAATATAGGTCTGTGAGTTTTAAGAAGACTGAAAGAAGAAAGAAATTGCCTTAGGTTGTCAGTGCTGAAACAGCAGAAAATAGGGCAAATATACAATTTATTGAAAGAAATTTGTTCATAACAAAGAAAAAAAAGTAGCCAGCTACTTTGAAGAAAATAGTCATCTATATAACTGGTTCAAGTATAGCATACTGATTTTGAAACTCTATATCTTTACACAGTAAATGTAATCCTTTTCAATACTTAGAGAACAGTTATATACTCTATTTATTAAAGATGAACCTATTAATATTTAAAGAAGAAAAACAAAGGAAAAAAATAAATAAATTCCATGTGAAATCATTCAGTGTGGGAATACCATCTACGTATGGCGGTGTACCTGAATATATTTCTTTACACTTATAAATGAAGCATAATAGCAAAAAGTCACTAGAGGATATAAAATAGAAAAGGAAAACCCAGACTTCAGCTTTAACCATGATTTTTTCCTTATGCTAAAAAGAAAATAATGACACAAATGACATCCTGTTTTGTTTTTTTTTTCCTGTTTTTTAGGGAACGGGTGATCATATTGGAGCAATATTCTTTTGCAAACTACAGATTAGTACTGAGTGAAATACTCACTTCTGAGGAGAAAATGATTCACATTTCATGGAGCTTTTATCAATATTTGACCCAGTCAATGGTACATTTGTCTGTGAAAATGCACTTAAATAGCATATGTTATTTCTTTAAAAATCTAAGTGTTTTCTTCTAATCTTGGAGGTAATTTGAGCATGGATATAGGTAAGTTTTAGAAAACACTACTTTTTCCTTCTCCAAGGTAATAACTGGTTTTGATTTTCAAATGAAAGTCGTGTAACTGTACTTAATACTCTTTGTTTTAAGAAAAACAGAAATGTCGTATATGAACATCAGAGAAGTGTCTGGTATAACACATGCAAAATACTGAAATATTTCGGGGGTGGGTTGTTTACTGTTGTTTTTTAAGAAAAATAAGAAATGAAATGTTATGCTATCATTAAAAGCCTTATTCTGTGTTCATGAAAGTCAAAAGGATCATTGTTTTCCAAGTTCAAGCTCAAATTACTTTCAAAATAAATAAAGGAAGAACAAAAGAAATTTTCCAAAAAAAAAAAAGGGGGGGGGGGGGGCGCTGGCTTCCGGCATGACTACTTTACACACTGAGAGATTTAAATTCCAGGTAGCTATCTCTGTTGGAGTGGTGAGGATAAATCCAGTTCCCACACACACCCCCCCCCCGAAAAAAAAAAAAAAAAACAACTAGGCTTCAATTCCTTCCTTCATCAATGAAGGAGGGGTGATGGTTCTGAAAACCTCCATTAAACCTAGATTAAATCACCAAAAATCTCCATGTTGTGATTCACTATATCTAAGTTAGGTGTCTACCTTTTTCTTTAGTCATTTCTCTTAAGTAGGTCTTTCCCAAGACCTAGCCTGTCTCAGCTTCTTCTGGGATGGATAGCCGAGGCTGATTCTTTTACAGGAGATATGACAGTGGTCTTTTATCTTTTCTTAAGACTTTATGCTAGAGCACTTTCCTAGGAAGATGGGGAGGGAGATGCCTAATTCAGCTATTCAGCTGCACAGGAATTAAAATTATATCTTAAGAACATACTTTTAATCATCATGCTGAAAGGGGAAGAAACCTGCTGTCCCTTTTTTCTTTCTTTTTTTTTTTTTTTTTGGTAGCCCAAAAAAATGCAAAACCCTGAGGACAGAATAGAATAGAAAGATAAGAGGGAACTGGTGTCTCAGCTGGGAAATACTGAAGCGCGTTCATTGTAATATGTTTCTATTGTATTAGACCACCACTGGAAGAAACTTTGTTTAAAATAAAAAATAAAAAGAAGTATTTGTTAGATTAGACCTATTCAGATTAGGTTATTTTACCATTTAGAGTCAAATATCCTCTTCTTCTTTTGTACCATGTTTCTTTACAGTTTCAGCAGAAATGGAAAGGTGACTTTCCAGAATTTAGAAGATATGACTTTCTTCTCTCTCTCAAGATAATGCAAATCTAAAAGGGAAATTTTCAGATTTCCCTGACAAGTGCTATAAGCAGCAAGCAATTGTGAAGTTACTGAACAGCTCTACAAACTAAATGATCAGAATTATGACTGTCTTTTCAGAATGCTCTTGTAAATCTGGGTGTCTGTTCAGTTGTGCCTTACTCAAGTAGAGAAATAAGTAATAGAAATAGATAATTATATCCCTTAAATAAATACCTCTGAAAACATGTGGAAGAATTCCAGATGTCAGTTAATCCTTTTGGTGCTAATAAACTTAGGCACTGCTGTAAAAGGATACATACATATGGAATAGCTGTTTAGAAATTAGGAAGGACTTCAGGCGCCCTTGATAAGATTTTAGCACAACTAACACCATTCAGAAATTCACTGATCTGTTTCAAAGAACCAAGCAAGTATCTTGATGCAGGAGATGAAATGACTATAACTAAATCATTCCTTGTAGAGAAAAGTTCACCAAATAAGGGCAAAAGGAAAGAAAAATTAATTCAGCCCTAGGAAAAGGTGAAATATTTTATGAATATTTGAATGGATTTGGTGTAGCTACTTTTTCATCAGTCCATGACACTCTACTATGACTGAATTTTTCTAATTCATATTTCATTTGATTAAAAATAGCCCTAATGAATAAGAAAATGGAAAAATAGGACATGGTTCTCCATCACTTATATTTCATAGAGTTAGATAAAAAATGACAAAAAATTAAAGGTATAAAACATGTTATTAAATCTACCAATCTTATTAGATATTTACCTTTCTCAGTAGTAATTTTGAAAATTGCCACAATTTTACACCATTTCTGAGAGTATCTGAGGCATCCGTGCACTGATATATACATTCTCCAAATTCACCAAGAACTTGGATAACCTAATAATTTTTAAGCATAAATTTTGTTAAAATCAATGTAGGGTTGAAAACATGTTTTGAGGGACCTCATCCAACTCCGATTACGAATAGTATTCTCCTTTGCAAAAATTACTCACCTGTTTAAAAAATCCCAAATGCTAGAATGTCAGAAAATGAAAAATGATGGAATACAGCCCATCCCCAAATAAGGTATAAATCTTCATTACTTGTTAGCACATACCTGACAAATGCTTCCTCCCCCAACACACAAATATGTAAAGATGTCCAAAAGTCAAAATAACAGCTTTTTAGAAGATTGTTTTGGATTGAGCCTATAAGATACATCATTTGTAATAGACCTAGAGTTAGAGTACAAGTTTAAAATGTGTTATATACACAGCAGCATTTAAAGGAGGAACAAGATTAGGCTGACTCCATCGTGAAGAGCTTCTTCCCCATTTCTGCTTTTACTCTTACAGTTTATTTTACTCTGTGCTAATAAGGATATCTTTCTGTGTCTGCCTGCTCTTAAGTGAGGCAGAAAAGTAGTCTGCTTAGAGGAAAATGATTTTGTAAGTGCCCTTGTTTCCTGCATTGGCACACAATAAAGGTAACTGGTATTAATTTAAGAATTTGACTTTTCTGTGAGTGGTGACATTAGTATTTACACATTTTATCTCTTCATTAACATCTGTTAGTATGAAAAGGTATAAATATGTCTTTTACACTGCAGAAAAAAGATATATGGAAATAGTGGAGAATACCTGTAATAAACTGAGGGTTTATGCTGCTTGCCTGTATGAATAAGGAAAAGAAAGTAAGGGAGATAACCTTTCTCCCTTTTCTTTCTCTGGTCTCTGCAGTATCTGGAAGTTAAGGAACAAGAGGGCAAAAGTTATGGAGAAAGGTAATTTTGTTCATTAGACCAACTGATAAAGTTGGCAAAGAAAAAGAAGTTTTTGTGCACAAAAGCCTTTCTTCAGAGATAAATAAGCACTGAAGCACCTTTCCCTGAATTGCTGGTTAGGGAGTAAGAGATGTGAAAGGCTTGTTCCCTGCATCCTGATTCTGCTGCTACAATCAACGCAGCAGCATGTGAAAGTTTCAAAGTCACTTATCCCCATTAAATTTATACTGTGGTATTGCAAATATTAATTGCTAGATGGTGCCTTGCAGATATAATTGTCCTTTCTGCTGTGGTTCCACTAAACATTACCATGACACCTCTTGAGAATGGTGACAAAAGCACAGTCAGTCACAGCTCATGTCCTCTTTTTCACTGTTGTCTGCTTGCCCCAATGTCTGAATATCTTGTCAAATTTAATCCAAGTCAAAGGAGAGAAGCAGGGTTTAGAGCTGTGTTTCCTAACACAGCATTTTTACTTCGGTTATGAAAGAAAGCAGGCTTTTTTTTAGAAATATCTTTGATTCTTGGTAGCACATATAGAAACAGTACACATGGCCTACAAACTTCTCTATGATGCACAGGCATGCCAGTTTTTTTACGTTTTCAAATGGATATTTAACAATTATTTGAAAATCCAATATGCAAAATATGGCTTTTAAAGTTCTGCTGCATTGAGACATCACAGTCCAGTCACTCCAATAGCTTGGGACTCATGATGTTTCAAGATTCAAACAAGTGTCAGGACAATTGTTACAATCAAATTTCTATTACATGTGGGAAATTATCCTGGAATTCCCAAGAACAGGTTTCACGCTGAAATACACACAAATCCTATTTTAGCACTTTTTTATTATACACTTTGTTAGTGTTTTACCCCACATGCTGCATCGTATCTTAATTAAGGGACACAAATTGGCTCTGTATAATAGAAAAGAAATAGAATAAAAAGTAAGATAATAATCAGATGAGTTTCCTATAGTGCTGAGAACCAGAAAAATGCATTGGATAGATGGCATTGCTTTAGCATAGGAATCTTAAAGGTCTAGACTCATTTGGGCACCGTAATTATTACCAGCGTTCAGAGGGAGACACACCATGTCATAGGTTATAGAAGATATCTTCAGCTTTTATCCTCTGATATAAAAGCAGAAAAGTTCAAACAGGTCCATATTTCTATAAATAAACAATACTCTATTACAGTGTTTTGTGAATGTGTCAAGTCTTGAAGAGGCAGATTGTGATCTTGGCTTTTTGCCCACACCAGGAATTAAGAGGCTGTTCAACATTCATGCTGCCTACATTTGCTGCTTATAAAACCACTACCAAGATTAGAAGCAAGGAGCTTACACAGGACCATTAATTCACCTTTTTTACAGGTAGATGGGAATGGTCAACTAGAAGAAAGTGCACATCTGGATGTTTCTCTCCAGTGCACAGGCTGAGTAGTCATATAAAACTGCAAGCTCTAAATAAAAGGCATACATGCTGGCATATTTCCACAACTGAAAAAGAAGAGAAATGTGAGAGCATAGGACTTTCTGTGGCTTTGAGTCATGATGTGACTTTTTTAGGCTTTTTCATTTTCATTGTTGTTAATGTATGAGTTAATCCTAATTTAATTTTTGTACAATGGTAAAAGAAGCCACTCCTGACTCCTGCTATCTGGAGTTCCACCATTCCACCTGTCCTAATAAATGAAAGAGGGGGGTTACTCAAGATCTAGACCTCTGCTCATCTACATGTGCTCAACTGGTAGTTCTTTCCCTAATTATGCTTTGGACTACTCCAAATATCTCTCTTCAAGACAAAGTCTGAGCAGACTTTTGGAAACAGTTTTCTTCATGAACTGATCCCAGAAGTCTACACAGATGAAACCATGCCAGTTTTCTCTCCAAATATTCTACACAGACCTCCAATACCATCCTCACAGACTAATCACCCAGTTGCACATGACAGTTCCTCACGTGACACGTCAAAACTGCCAATACATGATCCCTTGAGTTTCCTAATAAAAATTAGGAAGCTCTAGGAAGCTGCAACATAGCTTTCACAGTAGTTCAGGCATTTTAATCTGGAAAATAGCACACCTGCCACAAAATCTCACACCTGTAAAATAAAGGTGCTCTCTTAAGTCCTTAAGGGTTTGGCTGAAACAGTCAAGTGCTATGCAGTGTGGATCTGACAAACCTCTACTAGGCTAGATAGCTTTATGCAGTGTGGAAATGAGCTAGTCCTTTTCACCTATCTCAGACATTTAGACTTGCAGTTCTTAGAAATTCTCACTCCTTTATTGTTTTTTACTTAGTAGTATATGCACAGTCTCATGTTGCTGTCCTCTCACTAGCCATTACTATATCTCTTTACCCCACTATCTTTATATTCATTTTGTATGAAAAATATCAATAGTTACAGCATTGCTTTGAGAAAGCAAATATGTGAATGTGGGAATCCACAAATACAAATCATAATTTAAAAAATGAGACATTTACATCATTTGGGAGGTCTTTTATATAGATACTGCTTATCATATTGTTTTTCAAATGCACTAGCAGATCACTGTAACAACTTCTAGTGCTATTCTAAAGGCAGACCTCTTTTATAAGCTCAACACTCCAGTCGTCTTCCCACTCATTACATCCTACATGTTGTCAATCTTAGTTTCAAAAACTGTCAGTCAGAAATGCAGTGGGAGATATGTGTAGCATTTTTTTAAGCACACTAAGGTGGGCATTTCTTTGATTTTCCTTTATTCTCTTGATTGCAAAGTACAGTATGTGTCTTACATGCATGCAAGCAAACACAAAAGTACATGAAAAACAGTATTTTGAAAACTGAAAACAGAACTTTGGTACAGTAACCCTTACAGCTAACCAAAGTCTTTTTGTTAATCGAACATAATCCTGATTATTTAATATAGTTGTTCCAGGTGTTATAAGGTCATCTTTATATTTAAGGTTACTGATTGAGTAAGAACAATAATAAAATATTAACAAAAGAGAGAAAATAAAAGTCACAATAATTTGCTGAAGGACATTGTAACTTCTACTATAACATTTATATTGGTATCAGGAGAAGGAGAAGGAAGAGAAGAATGAAAAGGAAAAGTACAAGGACAAGGCACAGGAGTGGAGATAAAGCCTACTAGATGCGTGAGTGATCTATCTCAGTATGGGAGTTTTTGTTTTAACACCAATATAGTAATTGATACTACTGTTGTAAGTGCACAGATGTCTTATATAACACCATAAACTAAAGTAAAATCCTAAAATTAAAAAAAAAAAAAAAAGAAAAGAAAATCTTATTTTACCCACCCATGGAATTTCTGTGAAAGATTTTTCTTAAGTGTTTGAAGAACCACATTGCTGCCAAATCCTTCAAACTATCTCAAAAGGCTTACCTACTGCCACTGGTGCCAGAAAATGGCAGTTTCACTGAACCTTATAAAGCCTCTGGTGACATGTAATTTAAATAACTTGCCAGACTTGCTGAGGTGGTTTGCCTTAGGGGAAATAAGGTTGACCAACTGGTGATCTATTATGGTGTTATAGAATGGGTACTGAAATTATTTTAGTGGTAGCTATATACAGAACAAAAAATCTTCAACAGAAAAGATAATAAATAAAAATAAAATAGCATTTTCAATTCTGGGACTAAAAAAAATAGTTTCTTCATGTTTTCTCTAATAGCTGAACACTTTCAGTGACCATTCACAGAATAACTTGCTGAGGAACTTTGGCAACAGGGTACTTTTCCAGTGTAGACCTTAATGACTTTATGGATTTGGGGGGATGATCAAGAAGTTAAGTGGTGGTGGTCGTTACTACATCTTTTAAAAGTACTCTACTTATACAGTTTGAAATAGCTGAAGTCTTCATGTCTGACAAATGTTGGTTGCAATGAAAATATTTACATACTCCTAACTGCAGTGACTACTAGATGTTGCTAAAATTACCAGTGTTGCTCAATACTAAAGGCAACATTAGTGATTGTCAGCCACTAAATGAAAAGGGTTCTGTGCTCACAAAAAAAAAAAAAAAATAAAGGCTTATCTATTCTAGCTTCTCAACTTTTTAAAACTTCTTTATGTGCTTCAAAATGTACTGACTTGCTTTAATGGGGCAACGTTATCACTTCTCTTCCAATCCCTGACACACAGGGTACCAAGAGAATAGACTAATTTTCTATTTGTCTGACTGCTGTTTTCTGCAATGATGCTTTGAACTATAATCTATTTTATGGATAATCCTTTGGTTTAATTCCCTATTTATTGGCATAACTGACAAGAGAGAGGTAGCTAAATAGCATTCTAAACCCCTCACCCTATTAAGGGGCAAAAGAATTTAAGTACCTAAAGAATGCAGATATCATACAGATGAGCTTCCACACTTCGGTATTTTTGACACTATATTTCACACTTCCTCAGCATTTTCATCCATAACTGTGTTTTTCAAAATGTCTTTGCTTTATTTTTAGTGAGAAGTAGATCTCAATTCATTGTCTAGAGGAATAATAGATGCAAAAATCTCTGGATTGTACCTCTGTGTCATTCTTCTCTGCATGTCACATCCAGAAATGAGGGTCATTTCTAGAAATGCAGGGTCATTTCTAAAAATGCAGCTTCAGAATAGAAGTAAACTGATAGCTCATGTGACCACAGTCACAAAGTAGAAAGTACTTTAAAAATGCTAAAAAAATAGTGTGGAGAGGATGGACTAGAGCCAATTTCTGAGCAACTTCAGAGATTGATATTTTTTCATAGATGTTCTGAAGTGCTTCTGACCTCAGCTTACCTTGCCTTTCCAACCACTGTGAAACACTTAGACATTTTTGGAAAAGACTCTATATAAGGCTAGATTTTTAGTTCAATGAGATACCTATGCGTTGGAGTAAGGGAGACCTAAGATAAAGGAATACAAGAATATGCAAAAAAAAAAAAAAAAAAAATCCTTCCTTTTCCAGAAGGCAAAGAAGTAGGCAGAGCATACATGGGATCATGTTCATTTGCCTAGAGCTGGTGAACCAACTAAGTGTGGGAAGTAAGACTTTATTGTTGGTACTTGGCAGTAGCAATCACCACAATCCTAGTGCCAAAAGTGGCAGAGTTGATTAGGAGTTCCTATAACCACAAACATCCTCTTGGGATGCTCAAGTAAGAACAATTCTTGTTGCCTTTTACTGATTTGTGTCCTGGAGATTAAAGTAGACCCAAATTAGCAACTAAAATGGCAATTTATGTATTAAATGTTTGTGGAATAACAAGAAGTACTTATGAGTACTTCAGAATGGTGTTGGTCCACAAAAGTGAATGATAACTATATGATAACAATTTACTCTTTAAAAACATAAGAAAGTGGAAAGAGAAGACAATGAGTAGAACTCTTGGAGAAGGAGAAAGAATAACTCTCAACTATCTGTACAATTGCTATACAGTAGATTCTTCATAACTCAGCTAAATTGCTTCCTGTTTGTGTTTCCTTTAAAAACATGGCTATACAGACATTACCTTAATAAACTGAGAGACAGCAAAGAGATTTTAACATTGAAAAAATTGACTGGAAAAAAAGGGGTTCAAAATTGATTAAATCATGCAGGTGACAAGATGAATTCAGCAATTCTTTAAAATTTCATATTTACAGAATAATCCTTCAGCATAAGCAATTTGAAATCCTTACCAAATCATTCAGCAGGGAGTACGCTGTGAAAAAGAGATTTGATTAATACAGGCTGTATGGTTTTCAGCATTGATTTTTCACTCTGACAAAAAGTACCAAGTAAAAGAAGGTTCCCCGAAGTACTAAAATAGTCTGTGGCAAAGAAATGGGCAAAATTATGAAACATAAATGCCAGATGGCTGTGTTTTCATGTACCAATGGAAGGGTGTCATAATACCACTCCTGACTGCATTTTTTTACATAAAAGACACCAGAAATAAAATGTATCAGAAAACCACATTCAGTTCTGAATATCAATTATAGTAGTCCCAATGCAGAAAATGAAATAACTGCCTGCATCACAATTATTTAAAGTGTTAAACATCTCTATACAATAAAAAATTAAGTACAGGCTGCACAAAAAGCTGTCTAAAACTATCTAACTGAAATATTAAGTGCAGTTTTGCATCTGAGCTCCCATTCCTTTTTCTAGATGTTATGTGTCTTGTTCACTCGGAGCAGATTTATCTTTTGAGGCTACCAATTAAGCCAAACAAAACTTACCTTTCTTTAACAGTGGCTAATTGTCCAGTTTTGCACAGTAATTTACCCAGAAAGTCTGAAAAGGGATCAATTCACCTGGAGATATTAAAATCAGTTTCTCAGATCTACCCTTCCTATTGAAGTTCAGCTACAGTTCAGCCACGTATGCAGGAGTTCACAGGCCTGAACAAGAGCATGCAATTTCTGTAGTTTGATAGACAAAGCACATGGGGTATGGTCTGAATTTTGAGTTTGTTCATTTCATATCAGAAAGACGCTGAACCAAAAAACATATATGAAGAAAGGGTACTTTGGAAATTTAGGGGTTAGACTTTCTCCTGACTGTTCTGGGCAAAATCCTCCCACTCCTCGAGCAGTATCCCAGAGACTGAGGATCACCTCAAATTTCATAGTCTGAAAGATGGGTTTCTCCATTGTGAAGTAGTGCTAATAGTGGCACTCTGAACTGCTGTTTTGAGTGTAGGAGTTTAACTTCTGCTTAAAGTTCACTTTAACTGTTCAATGTGAGTCTCACCACCTATAATACTTTGTTCAAGCAACTGAAAGTTTACATTCTACTGCTAGACAATTTTCTTCCAATAGTATTTTAAAGAGCAGAGTTTGAAATGTCAGGCCTTTCCAAAACAAGGGAATACTTCAAATCAAATTTGTTACAGACGTACAGGTGGGGTATGTGGGTGTTGTGGTGGGGTTTTTGTTTGTTTGTTTGTTTGTTTGCCTTTTTTTGTTTGATTTTTTGTTTGTTTCTGGTTACAGAAATTAAAAAAGAAAAGAAAGCAAGTTCTCAAAAACTCTCTGAGTTTTATTTTTTCTGTCTGATCTCTACAAAGTGAACCAAGAAAATTGATCTGTTTAAAAGACAGTTACAGACTAGACAATACAAGATGAATACTAATATTATCTAATACTTTTACTGGATTTTTCTTTTTTTAACTGAAGTAAAATATCTCAAAGAAATTTAGAGAAGGTAAATGTAAAGAAAGAAATACCACTTTCTAGTAGCTGGGTAAAATTAGACAGCAGTGGGATATTTTGGTTAAAAAAAAGTGAAAAATTATTAACAGGCATATTTAAAATAGAATAGAGATAATAGAAATTATCAAGAGTAACTGAAGTTTTTATATCACAGGACACATAAAGAACAGTCTTTAAATATAAGACCTTCTTGTAGAAATATTTGTTTATAACATAAGGAAATAGTAATTTAATTTTTTGGTGTTGTATCATTGAAAATAGAAGAGTCAAGAGTGTTTTGAATATACAAAGCTGACCTCCAGATGTCCCTTACATCCCTACCATTCTGTTTTATTCTGTGAATAAATGTATGTCAAATGAAAGATATTGACATCAAAATGTCTTCAAAAGCAAAAGAAAATGGTGTACATATCTTTGTGCCGGAATCTTTGCAGAGGTAACTCAAGATATGAGAATGGTGTTTCAGGGTATGTCTCCTCAGGACATCAGTGCCATTCAGAAACAGTTGACAAGATACATGTGAGCTAAGTCACCTATGCATGCTGTCAAACAACTTAGCACTCCATTTCACTTCACTCTGCAGTTCATTGACTGTTCACACTGCTTGTATGTCAGTTTGCTCCTGGGCTCTCTTTTGAACTGTCACAGCTAGTTTTCTCTCAGGGAAACTTTAAGTGTGAACCTGGGGATAATTTACGCCAAAGTAAAGTAAGGCAGTATGAACAAAACTGCGACAGGGTTGTCTTGGCACATGCACCACCACAGTCAAACATACACACACACTTGTACACAGCAAAACCAGATGTCAGCTGCCCACGTGTTCTTATGTCATACTTCCAGCCACGCAACATACACTTTTGGTTTTGGTGTCATTTCAGGAAAAAAAAAAAAAAAAAAGAACAACAAAAAAAAACCACCACTTGCAGGCTACACAAGGGCTTCCCTTGCCCCTCCATAGCTTCTGTGGGGATGAATGACCACTGCAACATAGATCAACTGTGAAGCTAGAAACAGTGTTGCTGAATTAGTAAAGTGCTTGGCCCAGATTAGTAGCCCTCGCTCTAGCTTCTCTATTACGCTGAATAGACATTGAATACACACTCCTTTGCCTGAATTGATGCAGCAAGGTTCATATAAGCCAATAGCTGAAGACAGGGTTTGCTGGGTTTTGGCCTGCTGTATGCTGTGTACACACACTGCTAGTTTCTCAAAACAAGTAAAATAAAAGGTGTAGACTTCCAATATTTAACACGAACATGGTCCCAGGGTTGCAGAGGTATTTTCTGGTGGATCATTGAAACAAGGTTCAGTTCCGAATACAAAGACTTCTTGCTGTCAAGTGTCATGCAATTAATATTACATGACATTTTATTAAAACATATCTTGAAATAATTTACAATGGAAGGTACTACCTTCCAAATACTAGCACTACCATGAGAAAACCCTGATGAACAAATGATAAAGTTTTCACTCTCTTAGTTCTTTACCATCCAACACAGGGAGCAAGAAGACACATTGAACAGTTGGAACACATACCTTTCTTCAAAATGTAGGGAGTATGCTAAATAACCAGGGTCCCCTGGAAATAAATGTATATGATAGTATATTAAAGACAGCACGATAGAGCTGAATGAAGATTCTGCAACTATTGCTCTGTATATGAATGCTTATCTTTTAAATCTTATCTTTTATTATTAGTTTATATTTACTAGCATGTAGCAATCTTGTTATCAGTCTTCTCAATCAAGTGGATATACTTGAGCTAAAAACTCATTTTTATAATTCTGGCTGTATTTTTTGTAAGAATAAGATAATATCGGGGCAGCACCATTATTTATGCCTATAGCCAAAGATTTGATGTTACTTTCATTTTTTCCAAAACTATTCATATGAAAATGACACAAGCTGAAACTAGTTAGATAACTACAAGGTGCCAAAATTTATCTGCAGTGACTTGAATATTTACCATATTATTTATCTTTTCTCCCTATTTATGAGGAAAGTTTACAATACTTAGGAGAAAAAAATAAAAAAAAAATAAAAATAAAAATAAAAAAACAGATCAGAGGAAGAGTAGGAATCAAAAGAAATATGTATGCTCATGGGAACAAAGCCTATTCTACTAAGGTAGGTTTGTCTGTTTCTTAGAGAAAAAAAAAAAAAAAAAAAAGACGAGAAAGCAGAAAGCAAAAACTTAAAAAATGAGGCTTCAGTCTTTATGGCTTTGACACTCTGCTGGCTTTCCCCCAAAATTTCTGTAGAACAGTGTGTGGAGGCAAAATGTTCTGCACTACTTCTAGGACATACACTTTCCCTTGCCAAGTACGCCAGGGCTCGATAACACACACAGCCAACACATCTTCAGTGTTTAAAGTTTAATCTAAAAAAAAAAAAATAACTAAATCCACACACTGAATTGAAGGGAAATCAGTCTTCCCATTTTGAAGAAGATTTGAGTTAAACCTACCTCAATTTAAATCATTGGCTTAGGAATTCAAACATTTCCATTATGTTTAGAGCTGTAAGCCACTCCCTCCAGTACTGCCTGAAAGAACCATTTCTTCTTCCTTCCTTCCTTTTCTTTGAAATCAGTTTCTCTCACCATAGGAAACATGCTGGCAAATTGTGAAGCACAAAGAAATATTAAGATAAGTTAGTGAAAGAGGTGGGAAGAGAATTCTTATCAGGAACTCTGGGCCTAATTCATATGCCTTGAAGCTAAAAGAGAATTATATAATGTGAGGTTTTCTATGTCAGACACCAACTATTATAAATTACAAGAAAATGCTTCTTAGAAATTTTTATGGTAATGTTTTTTTCCTTAGTTGGCAATGCCAAGATATCAACATCCATTTAAAAAAAAAAAAAAAACTACTGTATATTCTCAATGTTTCAATCTCAATGTTTCTCAATGTTTCAATCTATATAAAGAATTCACTGAGTTTATTATACCACCTACTTGATTTGAAGGGGGAGGAATTAATGCAACACCAAAATCTAGTGAGGTATGTCTCAAAAACTAGTACAACTACTTATTAAATTACTTGTTCTGTCACTTTAATGAAGACATTTGGAAGAAAAAAAAATGTATTTACTGCAATCAGAGAACTGATTCTTCATTACAGTAATCTAATCAGTGGGAAAAGCAAAGGATTTGCTATACTCTATATCACTATATTCTTTCACAACAAGAAAAATAAAAAGAATCAATTTCAATAAAATAATAATTTAAAAATAGGAGGTGACAAGGAAGATAGCCATTCCAAAAGTAGCAGCTGCTTCTAGTCATTCAGACTCAGCATAAAATTAATCTTTATGACATTTTAGCACTGCACGGAAATGTTTAGATTAACACATTATATACAGAAGACTTAGGCAGCAATATATATATATATATTTCTTCCCTTCCTTTGTTATTAATAGGGTCATTTATAAGGCCTTTGGTGTGAACATAGAGATGTAGGGAGTTTTCTACTGCCATCCGTTGATGAATTAGGATAGAACTGAAGTCCACAGGAGAATGAGATTGAGCCCACCATTCCTTGGTGAACACAGGGAATTGTATCTTGGAAAAAAAAAAAAAAAGTCTGCATCAGCTTTCCCAAGTAGTTCTTTGGGACTCACCAGAACTGAATGCAAGCTCCATACACCATGGAAAGAAAGAAAAGGTTCTGCTTTGTAACCACTCAAAGGTTCTGCCCAAAGGTAATGCAACTGACCCCATCCTGCTGCCAAGTTTTTTGTGAGGAAATAATACGGATGTGATTGCAGGAAGGCATCTTTGCAGTAAAAGAGCATATTGTTAAAAGTGGTGGGGAACAGCAGCAGAAAACCTAAATATGGTTGCTAACTTCCACCCTGATGTCTCCTGGAACTTTCAGAAGCTAACCCAACAGTACAATTGATCAAGACATGGTATTAAATATGCATAGTGTGTCATGGTTACTGTATTGCAAACAGACAAACAGAAATAACATATATACTCAGACTCGATACTGAAAGGACAGCAATTCTACTTGAGTAAGAACATTGTTGTTTGGTAAATAGTTTTTGTAAATGCATAGACTGTTTGAATAGACCTAAATCTATATTTATTCACAATTTTGGACCAAAGTATTGCAAGATTACAACTGTGACTACTTTTCTTTAAATTTATTTTTATATATATATTTTCTTAATTTATGATCTTTGGAGGGAATTACTGAAATAATTTCTTCAGCATTCACTATACTTTAATATTCATCAGCCTTTCTAAATTGCTGGAAAGAATGTAGTTAGTTGTCCATTTCTTTATCTTTTGTACCAAAATTATAAATATATGAAGTAAACATTTTTATTTTTTAAATTACCTATTACTAGTAGAAATTTGATCCAAATACAAGTTTAATAGCTGCAAGGTAGTAGACAAAGGTAATATCTATATTCTACTTCTTTATAGAATAAAATATATTTAGTTATCTTTAAGGGAAGTTTGTTAGTTTCTGTTCTGCTCTCTGCCTCACTGCTGTTGTGACACATACTTCCACCCTTACTGACTAGGTGTTACTGATTTAGAAAATTCATGGGGTGTAAGTGTTCACCAACCTGCTAATTTGTTCTTGAGACACCTTTTTTGTCCTCAATTGAGTCAACACTTTAGGAGGCTTACAGAAATCAAGATTAATTCAGTGAAAACAAAAATTCTCAAACTAAAATTGAAGTTCTCCTGCTGAAATCCAAATACTTCCAATCAAACACAAAAGATTGACCATCTTGAATCTGAACCATCATTCATTCCCTACTGCAACCAGAAAACTGATCCCCTTGTAAACTGCTTAGATCACGTAAAGAGCTTGATCAATAATCCAGCATGGGGAGACCTAGTAGCCTGAGGGTATCTCGGATTTCCAAGATAATACTGACACCAAACTATAGTTAGCATCAGGGAACTAAAGAAACTATATGACAAAGGGATATTTGCTTATCTAATATATTTTCCTGTAATCAGAGAGAGTTTTTCCACCATGTTGTCCTTTTCTCCTTTTTCCCATTTTTTTCACAATACTGTACTTGCCCATCTTCTTTCCTTCAGTTTGCTACTTCTGGCAGTGCCAGCCTGGACACAGAGCCTAATTTAATACGTTCATTGGATAATACTCTGTTCTGTGTCTCACCTTTAATGTTGGTACATTTCACTAGTGAAAGCAGCCTCACTCATTGGGAAACAATGAACTAAAGCACTAAAGTGTAGTTGGTATTTTACTGTTTGTATAAGCCAGTTGATAAATTGATAAATTTATCAATTAAATCAATCAAATAAATTGATAAATTGAGTTGATAAATTCTTCTGGAGTTTTCCCCACATAAATTATTGGGTTCTTTTATGCAATGATGATATATTTTTCTTTGTTTTATATCTCAGTTCAGTAGTTGCATGTGAATGAATCTTGCACATTAAGAGACCCAGGGAAGGCATTTATTTTTTGAGGCCTTTTGAAAGAAGTTTAAAGTTACAGGTCCTTGCAAAGGCCAAGTGAAGCTCCAAAATATTGGCTTCAGATAACAGAAAAATTGAAAGCAAAAAATTTTGATTTTGAAACTCAAATGCAAATTCTATAGTAAAGTTTGACTATTTAATTTCCACCAGCTTTTTTCTCCATGAAGATTTTCTTCTGAAGATTGCCTACTATTGGGTCTTTTTTAAAACAGCAGTTAAATTTTCCCAGAATGTTTAATTCTTCATGTGTCTATGAACTACAGTGGACAGCTCAAATTTGATCACATATTTGATGCTTCCCTTTATTGTATGTTTGTATGTGAGAGGTATAGCCTTGTAACATTTTCTATATTTCCTCTCCCACTACATTCTACAACACAGTAACCTTCACACTGACTGAGAATAGCTGGATACTGCTTCCTGCATGGTTTCTCAATTGCTGGCAATTTACTTGGCCAGATGGGGTTTCTGTGGAGAAATGTGAAGGCTAAGTGTGCCCCTGCAGAGCTCTTGGCTCCTGCTGACTCAGCAAGTGAAGGACACAATCAAATAGTATAACTTTCACCTCTTTTCTCACTTTCTATTTTGCCTCCTTTCACTCATTGAAAACTGTCTGAACTACTATTTCAGGTGACTTTTTTTTTTTTCCAGTTAGGATCTGCAGTAGCTTGAAATTAAGCAAATCTTTACCAGTCTTACTCTGTTCCTACAGAGTAAATGTAAAGTCACAAAGACTAAAGTGAGTCATGAAGCTTTAGCAGACACACAAAGCAGAAGCAGTGCATGTAGGTAATATGAAATGGTAACTCAGAGCTCTTCAGTCATGAATGGAGGGTAGTGCAGTGTCTGCATATTGTCTCTATAAGAGTAGCAGTGTGAAGCATCAGTCGGTTTTTGCTATTACTGATACCAGGAAAGCATTAAGAGCAGGAGCAGCAGCTGAGATATATTTTTTTTTTCCGGAGAAGCCTTAAAAAAGACTAACTGAGGGAAGATATTGAGGGAAATGAGATTTAAGCCCCATTATAAATGGAAATGTCTTCAAATAGAGTACTTTTGAAAATGTGCTGAGGCACCAGACCATTTAAAAGTCATGGGAACATATTCATTAACCACATTAAAGTGGAGGAAAGTCCCATAATACACGCTTACATTTACAAGTGATTGACTTCAGAATGCCTTAAATTGGCACGTAGATATTTTTATAAAAAGTAGACAGGTCTGGGAAACAAAACACTGAAGAAAGCAAACCAGTCAACCAAAAAAAGCTTATCAAGAGTAGGATGCAAACAAGTGGGATTCTGGCTGCATTTTACTTGTACATCAAATATGAGAGTTTGGCTCTCTTCTTTAAAATGGAAATGTGTCCTTTTTTTAGAAAGGTATGCCTTTTTCTTCTTAAATATGTTTCAAGTCCAACTGAACATCCAGAGGATAGGAATATTTTTGTATCTCTACAGTATAAGGTTTAATGAAGAATTGCTAATAGAAATCTTGCTATTGAAAACATAAAGCAAGAACCAAATATTTAAAAGCTTACTTTCACCTTTATAAAGAGCAAAGTATTATTTTAAAAACAGTATTTCATGAGTGATTAGTCCTCAGTCTGACCCAAGGGCAGTTTTTTGAATCAGCAAGTCAGATGTGACAGGGGGCTTGAGTGGTGGCTTTGATGACAGTGTCTGCATGGTGAGAAAGCACTGTTATATGGGCTGTTCTCAGACTTAGATCTTACATTTCCAGCATGACTGAGGAACAGTAATGATGCTTTCATTCTTCTACAGGCAGTTAGCTGACATCTAATCCTTCTTGCTAATTAAAAACAAGGGTATTTTCTAAAAAGCTACTATTTCTTCTTTTAAAGTACATATAACAGAAACAAAAGCAGCCTAAATGATTAGTTCCAAGTCTTTCTGCAGATGAAACTAACTAGAGAAAAGTGACCATATTTTGCACATCACTGATAAACAATTTTCATGTCCTATTGACGAATCTATGATTTTATAGAATTTTACATCTGTCAACAGCTGCTTGCCAAATATTTTCTGTCTATTGTGAGGTAACCAAATATACTTTATATATATACATATATATATATATATACATATACATGTATTTCAGGGAAAGGAATCCCTGAAACTGGACCTAGGTAAATCAACTTGTCTGGCAAGACTTTCTTCCATTTCCCTCAATGGGAAAACATTCTTGATCACACTAAACTAAGTCTCAAGGTGCTTTCTTCCTATCTGATATGTAGCACAGTGGACACAAAACCTGCAATAAGTGGGAGATTGGGTGGAAGTATACATGAGATATTCTGGAGGAAAAGGAGGGAAAGAAATGCTACCTAATTCTGTAGCCTAATAATATAGTTAATTGAATATAGAGTAGATGTGTTTTTCTCCAGTTCTCCAATTCCCCTTTGTATAATATCTCATATGACTTCAATTAAGTGTTTTGAACTGCTTATATATTTTACATTGCATACTCCTTTGAGAAAAATAGATATTCCTAGATGAAAGGAACTGGCTGAAGTTTTTACTTCCACAGATAGGTATTCCAGACTGATTTAACCTATCCTAAACTAACCTAATCTCAGTAAAATTTAACTGGTCACACAAACATTTTTTACAGAATGGTACCCAGTTGTCATTACATCTATGTTACCTCTCTGGCAACCTGATCCTTTCTAGCTCCCTTCATGGACTACTTTTCATTTCTGAATCTTCTGTCTTACGAGTCGTTCCACTAAATTACAGAATCACACAGAATCACAGAATCACAGAATCATCTAGGTTGGAAGAGACCTCCAAGATCATCTAGTGTCCAACCTCTGACCTAACACTGACAAGTCCTCCACTAAACCATATCCCTAAGCTCTACATCTAAACATCTTTTAAAGACCTCCAGGGATGGTGACTCAACCACTTCCCTGGGCAGCCTGTTCCAATGCCTAATAACCCTTTCAGTAAAGAAGTTCTTCCTAACATCCAACCTAAACCTCCTCTGGTGCAACTTTAGCCCATTCCCCCTCATTCTATCACCAAGCACGTGGGAGAATAGACCAATCCCCACCTCTCTACAGCCTTCTTTAAGGTACATATAGAGAGCGATAAGGTCGCCCCTGAGCCTCCTCTTCTCCAGGTGAAACAACCCCAGCTCCCTCAGCCGCTCCTCATAAGACATGTTCTCCAGACCCCTCACCAGCTTCGTTGCCCTTCTCTGGACAGGCTCCAGCACCTCCATGTCCTTGTAGTGAGGGGCCCAAAACTGAACACGGTACTCAGGGTGCGGCCTTACCAGAGCCGAGTACAGGGGGACAATCATTTCCCTAGACCTGTTGGCCACACTGCTTCTTATGCAAGCCAGGATGCTGTTGGCCTTCTTGGCCACATGAGCACACTGCTGGCTCATATTCAGCCAACTATCAACCAGTACTCCCAGGTCCTTCTCGGCCAGGCAGCTTTCCAACCACTCATCTCCCAGCCTGTAGCACTGCTTGGGGTTGTTGTGCCCCAGATGCAGGACCCGGCACTTGGCCTTGTTGAACTTCATACAGTTGGCCTCAGCCCATCGGTCCAGCCTATCCAGATCCTCCTGCAGACCCTTCCTACCCTCGAGCAGATAGACACATGCACCTAACTTGGTGTCATCTGCAGACTTACTGAGGGTGCACTCGATCCCCTCATCCAGATCATCGAGAAAGGTATTGAAGAGAACTGGCCCTAATACTGAGCCCTGGGGGACACCAGTAGTGACCGGCCTCCAACTGGATTTAACTCCATTCACCACTGCTCTTTAGGCCTGGCTACCCAGCCAGTATTTAACCCAGTGAAGTGTACACCAGTCCAAGCCATGAGCAGATAGTTTCTTCAGGAGAATGCTGTGGGAAACGGTGTCGAAAGCTTTACTGAAGTCAAGGTAAACCACATCCGCAGCCTTTCCCTCATCCACTATGCGCATCACTTTGTCATAGAGGGAGATCAGGTTTGTCAAGCAGGACCTGCCTTTCATAAACCCATGCTGAGTGGGCTTGATCGCCTGCTTGCTCTGCAAGTGCTGCGTGATGACACTCAAGACAATCTGCTCCATGAGCTTCCCTGGCACTGAGGTCAAACTAACAGGCCTCTAGTTCCCTGGGTCTACCCTCTGGCCCTTCTTCTAGATGGGCATCACATTTGCTAGCTGCCAGTCTACTGGGACCTCCCCTGATAGCCAGGACTGCTGATAAATGATGGAGAGTGGCTAGGTCAGCTCTTCCGCCAGTTCTCTCAGTACCTTCAGGTGAATCCCATCCGGCCCCATCGACTTGTGTACATCTAAGTGCTGTAGCAGGTCGCCAACCATTTCCTTGTGGATTATAAGGGCCACATTCTGTTCCCCATTCACTTCCACCAGCTCAGGGTACCGGGTATCCAGAGTTACATTCTGTCTATGAAACCTATAAAGACTTAATCATCCATTCTAACAAATGTTATCACACATAAAGCAAAAGATGCCCAGAGAGAAGACTGGAACATTTGGGAAATTCTACTATCATGTCTCCCACTCATGCTTATTCAAGGGTCTTCCCCCACACCCTAGTTCTTTTTTCTCCAAAGACCTCTAGACCTAAATGCATTTCCTTTTGTAGAGATAGGGATCTTTGCTGTCCTCTGTCTTCAACATAGATTACTATATGCCACACAATTATGTTAAGAGAACATTATTAGGGTCATAAAATGAAATGCTCATTTCATAGTTAGAAAATTATGGAAATGAAGTTATAGGTGGAATCATAGTTCTGCCCACTTGTACTTGTACAGTCTGACATAGCCTTTCATTAGAGTCATATCTTTCCCCAAGAGTCCTACTTTCTTTGTTGTAGAGAAATGACCTTCTCTGAAGTGAAATCAAAGAGGAAAACAGTGTTTCATAGTGTTAGAACACTGTACTTTAAAGCTGGAATCTGGCACTCACTTCCACCATAGATTTCCTCCATGGTATTAAGTTACAGACAGAACATTTTGATTGCAATTTCATCTGAATTCTTACCTGAAATCCTGAGACTAATTTACAGAGAAATGAGCATCCCAAATATATCTTATGTCAGTGAAAGTTTTGTTTTGTACACGTAAAAACTACATAATTCTAAGCATTCCCCAAAATATGTATCTAAATAAAATTAGCTATCCTAAATCCGTGGATATTTTTGATCATTTCCATATCATCTTTCCATTTGTAATGCTGGAATCATAATAACCCCCAAGATAATACAGTTCTTCACAAATTAATTACTATTTTTAATAGTTTAGACAATGCAATGATGTACATCACAAAAATTAAATTTAATAATTCTGAGTCCAGGATGTTACTTGACCAATGTGTTGTAAATAAGGCCTTGAGACAAACTCTGAATGTGAAAAGATCAAAATATTAAATAGTTACTTATCAAGTGTAATATTACACATTTGTTCTTTGTAATTAAATAAAATGTTAATGTTTTAATTTGTTAAAATGTATTTGTTTCATTATTTCATCTTTGTGTTTTGTTTATTTATTATTTACTTATTCATTATTTGAAATTGAAATTCAGTGGGGGAAAGAGTACATGAACATGTAATAAGATTGCAATCAAGCATTGTAATGGATGGTGCAATGACATCTGAATCAAGGGTCTGCTGACAGCATTGTTCTGATATTTTCTAACTTGTGTTTAATCTGGCAATAGTGTTAGAGAATCAGAATCACAGAATGATTGAGGTTGCAAGGGACCTCTGAAGGTCAGCTAGTCCAACCCCACTGCTCAAACAGGGCCACCTAGGGCCAGTTGCACAGGACCAAGTCCAGATGGCTTGATGTTCTTGATAATAGTCTTTAGTTTGGACATTAATTTTGACTATATCATTTCCCGGTCAAAAAATAAACAAACCAAAATATATATTAGTCATATGCTATATTAGTGATGCTTGCATGGTTGGTCATAAGGACATCATTTTATTCTGCTGAATAAGCCTTTGCTATTTGAACAACTAAATATAGATGATGTTGCCATTCTTTATAGAGAGCATGAATGGGATAACTTTATAATAAATTTCACAATTCCTTTTGACATCATTGATACTTAGAAAATACAAGAATCTTTCTTCATCCTTTTCTTACTATTCAGACCTTTCATCCAGGTGTTTACACCTGGCAGATCCTCAGTCCGCATTGTCATGTCC